>NW_026961689.1:0-78971 GCF_963924245.1 Chroicocephalus ridibundus
TGGTTTTGAGGACAACTCAATGGACAGTGTAGGGAGAAAAGTTCCTGGCTCCTTGAATGCCGTTCCTGGAGACACTGCGATCAATGAGGGAGATATGTCAAGATGTGTGTTGGTTTTGAGGACGGCTCTCTGGAGAGTCTTAGCAAAGAGGTCACAGGGATAATCAGAGCAATTCTCAGAGACACTGAGAACAAGATGGACAGTTCCCTCCTGGCACTTTCCCTGTAGGAGATACCGCAAGACGTTTCTGTAGATTGGGCACAGCGCTCTGCAGGGTGTTAGCAGAGACTTTCCCGGGACAGTGAAACCCTATGTCAGAGACACTGAGAAGAAGCCCCAATGTTCCCTCCAGGCACTTTCAGTGTGGGTGCCTTCTCCACGTGGTTCCTGGTTTCCCTGCAGCGCTGAAGAGAATGTTAGCAAAGAGGTAACCGGCACAGCGAAAACAGTACTCAAAGACAGGGAGAGCAAGCTCTCTCTTGGCACTTTGGATGTGGGACATACAGCGAGATGTTTGCTGCTTTTGCGTTTGGCTGTTGGGAGATTTACAGCACAAAGATATCTAGTTGATTTGAAGCAGTTCCGAGAAAGTCTAAACATAATCGCCACTTCTCCCTCCTGGCACTTTCCATGTGGGAGATATAGCAGGATGTATATTGGTTTTGAGGACAACTCAATGGACAGTGTAGGGAGAAAAGTTCCTGGCTCCTTGAATGCCGTTCCTGGAGACACTGCGATCAATGAGGGAGATATGTCAAGATGTGTGTTGGTTTTGAGGACGGCTCTCTGGAGAGTCTTAGCAAAGAGGTCACAGGGATAATCAGAGCAATTCTCAGAGACACTGAGAACAAGATGGACAGTTCCCTCCTGGCACTTTCCCTGTAGGAGATACCGCAAGACGTTTCTGTAGATTGGGCACAGCGCTCTGCAGGGTGTTAGCAGAGACTTTCCCGGGACAGTGAAACCCTATGTCAGAGACACTGAGAAGAAGCCCCAATGTTCCCTCCAGGCACTTTCAGTGTGGGTGCCTTCTCCACGTGGTTCCTGGTTTCCCTGCAGCGCTGAAGAGAATGTTAGCAAAGAGGTAACCGGCACAGCGAAAACAGTACTCAAAGACAGGGAGAGCAAGCTCTCTCTTGGCACTTTGGATGTGGGACATACAGCGAGATGTTTGCTGCTTTTGCGTTTGGCTGTTGGGAGATTTACAGCACAAAGATATCTAGTTGATTTGAAGCAGTTCCGAGAAAGTCTAAACATAATCGCCACTTCTCCCTCCTGGCACTTTCCATGTGGGAGATATAGCAGGATGTATATTGGTTTTGAGGACAACTCAATGGACAGTGTAGGGAGAAAAGTTCCTGGCTCCTTGAATGCCGTTCCTGGAGACACTGCGATCAATGAGGGAGATATGTCAAGATGTGTGTTGGTTTTGAGGACGGCTCTCTGGAGAGTCTTAGCAAAGAGGTCACAGGGATAATCAGAGCAATTCTCAGAGACACTGAGAACAAGATGGACAGTTCCCTCCTGGCACTTTCCCTGTAGGAGATACCGCAAGACGTTTCTGTAGATTGGGCACAGCGCTCTGCAGGGTGTTAGCAGAGACTTTCCCGGGACAGTGAAACCCTATGTCAGAGACACTGAGAAGAAGCCCCAATGTTCCCTCCAGGCACTTTCAGTGTGGGTGCCTTCTCCACGTGGTTCCTGGTTTCCCTGCAGCGCTGAAGAGAATGTTAGCAAAGAGGTAACCGGCACAGCGAAAACAGTACTCAAAGACAGGGAGAGCAAGCTCTCTCTTGGCACTTTGGATGTGGGACATACAGCGAGATGTTTGCTGCTTTTGCGTTTGGCTGTTGGGAGATTTACAGCACAAAGATATCTAGTTGATTTGAAGCAGTTCCGAGAAAGTCTAAACATAATCGCCACTTCTCCCTCCTGGCACTTTCCATGTGGGAGATATAGCAGGATGTATATTGGTTTTGAGGACAACTCAATGGACAGTGTAGGGAGAAAAGTTCCTGGCTCCTTGAATGCCGTTCCTGGAGACACTGCGATCAATGTGGGAGATATGTCAAGATGTGTGTTGGTTTTGAGGACGGCTCTCTGGAGAGTCTTAGCAAAGAGGTCACAGGGATAATCAGAGCAATTCTCAGAGACACTGAGAACAAGATGGACAGTTCCCTCCTGGCACTTTCCCTGTAGGAGATACCGCAAGACGTTTCTGTAGATTGGGCACAGCGCTCTGCAGGGTGTTAGCAGAGACTTTCCCGGGACAGTGAAACCCTATGTCAGAGACACTGAGAAGAAGCCCCAATGTTCCCTCCAGGCACTTTCAGTGTGGGTGCCTTCTCCACGTGGTTCCTGGTTTCCCTGCAGCGCTGAAGAGAATGTTAGCAAAGAGGTAACCGGCACAGCGAAAACAGTACTCAAAGACAGGGAGAGCAAGCTCTCTCTTGGCACTTTGGATGTGGGACATACAGCGAGATGTTTGCTGCTTTTGCGTTTGGCTGTTGGGAGATTTACAGCACAAAGATATCTAGTTGATTTGAAGCAGTTCCGAGAAAGTCTAAACATAATCGCCACTTCTCCCTCCTGGCACTTTCCATGTGGGAGATATAGCAGGATGTATATTGGTTTTGAGGACAACTCAATGGACAGTGTAGGGAGAAAAGTTCCTGGCTCCTTGAATGCCGTTCCTGGAGACACTGCGATCAATGAGGGAGATATGTCAAGATGTGTGTTGGTTTTGAGGACGGCTCTCTGGAGAGTCTTAGCAAAGAGGTCACAGGGATAATCAGAGCAATTCTCAGAGACACTGAGAACAAGATGGACAGTTCCCTCCTGGCACTTTCCCTGTAGGAGATACCGCAAGACGTTTCTGTAGATTGGGCACAGCGCTCTGCAGGGTGTTAGCAGAGACTTTCCCGGGACAGTGAAACCCTATGTCAGAGACACTGAGAAGAAGCCCCAATGTTCCCTCCAGGCACTTTCAGTGTGGGTGCCTTCTCCACGTGGTTCCTGGTTTCCCTGCAGCGCTGAAGAGAATGTTAGCAAAGAGGTAACCAGGACAGTGAAAACAGTACTCAAAGACAGGGAGAGCAAGCTCTCTCTTGGCACTTTGGATGTGGGACATACAGCGAGATGTTTGCTGCTTTTGCGTTTGGCTGTTGGGAGATTTACAGCACAAAGATATCTAGTTGATTTGAAGCAGTTCCGAGAAAGTCTAAACATAATCGCCACTTCTCCCTCCTGGCACTTTCCATGTGGGAGATATAGCAGGATGTATATTGGTTTTGAGGACAACTCAATGGACAGTGTAGGGAGAAAAGTTCCTGGCTCCTTGAATGCCGTTCCTGGAGACACTGCGATCAATGAGGGAGATATGTCAAGATGTGTGTTGGTTTTGAGGACGGCTCTCTGGAGAGTCTTAGCAAAGAGGTCACAGGGATAATCAGAGCAATTCTCAGAGACACTGAGAACAAGATGGACAGTTCCCTCCTGGCACTTTCCCTGTAGGAGATACCGCAAGACGTTTCTGTAGATTGGGCACAGCGCTCTGCAGGGTGTTAGCAGAGACTTTCCCGGGACAGTGAAACCCTATGTCAGAGACACTGAGAAGAAGCCCCAATGTTCCCTCCAGGCACTTTCAGTGTGGGTGCCTTCTCCACGTGGTTCCTGGTTTCCCTGCAGCGCTGAAGAGAATGTTAGCAAAGAGGTAACCGGGACAGCGAAAACAGTACTCAAAGAGAGGGAGAGCAAGCTCTCTCTTGGCACTTTGGATGTG
The DNA here is from genome assembly GCF_963924245.1 of Chroicocephalus ridibundus. Classification (NCBI taxonomy): domain Eukaryota; kingdom Metazoa; phylum Chordata; class Aves; order Charadriiformes; family Laridae; genus Chroicocephalus; species Chroicocephalus ridibundus. Next base: position 3,782 of record NW_026961689.1, read on the forward strand.
GGACATACAGCGAGATGTTTGCTGCTTTTGCGTTTGGCTGTTGGGAGATTTACAGCACAAAGATATCTAGTTGATTTGAAGCAGTTCCGAGAAAGTCTAAACATAATCGCCACTTCTCCCTCCTGGCACTTTCCATGTGGGAGATATAGCAGGATGTATATTGGTTTTGAGGACAACTCAATGGACAGTGTAGGGAGAAAAGTTCCTGGCTCCTTGAATGCCGTTCCTGGAGACACTGCGATCAATGTGGGAGATATGTCAAGATGTGTGTTGGTTTTGAGGACGGCTCTCTGGAGAGTCTTAGCAAAGAGGTCACAGGGATAATCAGAGCAATTCTCAGAGACACTGAGAACAAGATGGACAGTTCCCTCCTGGCACTTTCCCTGTAGGAGATACCGCAAGACGTTTCTGTAGATTGGGCACAGCGCTCTGCAGGGTGTTAGCAGAGACTTTCCCGGGACAGTGAAACCCTATGTCAGAGACACTGAGAAGAAGCCCCAATGTTCCCTCCAGGCACTTTCAGTGTGGGTGCCTTCTCCACGTGGTTCCTGGTTTCCCTGCAGCGCTGAAGAGAATGTTAGCAAAGAGGTAACCGGCACAGCGAAAACAGTACTCAAAGACAGGGAGAGCAAGCTCTCTCTTGGCACTTTGGATGTGGGACATACAGCGAGATGTTTGCTGCTTTTGCGTTTGGCTGTTGGGAGATTTACAGCACAAAGATATCTAGTTGATTTGAAGCAGTTCCGAGAAAGTCTAAACATAATCGCCACTTCTCCCTCCTGGCACTTTCCATGTGGGAGATATAGCAGGATGTATATTGGTTTTGAGGACAACTCAATGGACAGTGTAGGGAGAAAAGTTCCTGGCTCCTTGAATGCCGTTCCTGGAGACACTGCGATCAATGAGGGAGATATGTCAAGATGTGTGTTGGTTTTGAGGACGGCTCTCTGGAGAGTCTTAGCAAAGAGGTCACAGGGATAATCAGAGCAATTCTCAGAGACACTGAGAACAAGATGGACAGTTCCCTCCTGGCACTTTCCCTGTAGGAGATACCGCAAGACGTTTCTGTAGATTGGGCACAGCGCTCTGCAGGGTGTTAGCAGAGACTTTCCCGGGACAGTGAAACCCTATGTCAGAGACACTGAGAAGAAGCCCCAATGTTCCCTCCAGGCACTTTCAGTGTGGGTGCCTTCTCCACGTGGTTCCTGGTTTCCCTGCAGCGCTGAAGAGAATGTTAGCAAAGAGGTAACCGGGACAGTGAAAACAGTACTCAAAGACAGGGAGAGCAAGCTCTCTCTTGGCACTTTGGATGTGGGACATACAGCGAGATGTTTGCTGCTTTTGCGTTTGGCTGTTGGGAGATTTACAGCACAAAGATATCTAGTTGATTTGAAGCAGTTCCGAGAAAGTCTAAACATAATCGCCACTTCTCCCTCCTGGCACTTTCCATGTGGGAGATATAGCAGGATGTATATTGGTTTTGAGGACAACTCAATGGACAGTGTAGGGAGAAAAGTTCCTGGCTCCTTGAATGCCGTTCCTGGAGACACTGCGATCAATGAGGGAGATATGTCAAGATGTGTGTTGGTTTTGAGGACGGCTCTCTGGAGAGTCTTAGCAAAGAGGTCACAGGGATAATCAGAGCAATTCTCAGAGACACTGAGAACAAGATGGACAGTTCCCTCCTGGCACTTTCCCTGTAGGAGATACCGCAAGACGTTTCTGTAGATTGGGCACAGCGCTCTGCAGGGTGTTAGCAGAGACTTTCCCGGGACAGTGAAACCCTATGTCAGAGACACTGAGAAGAAGCCCCAATGTTCCCTCCAGGCACTTTCAGTGTGGGTGCCTTCTCCACGTGGTTCCTGGTTTCCCTGCAGCGCTGAAGAGAATGTTAGCAAAGAGGTAACCGGCACAGCGAAAACAGTACTCAAAGACAGGGAGAGCAAGCTCTCTCTTGGCACTTTGGATGTGGGACATACAGCGAGATGTTTGCTGCTTTTGCGTTTGGCTGTTGGGAGATTTACAGCACAAAGATATCTAGTTGATTTGAAGCAGTTCCGAGAAAGTCTAAACATAATCGCCACTTCTCCCTCCTGGCACTTTCCATGTGGGAGATATAGCAGGATGTATATTGGTTTTGAGGACAACTCAATGGACAGTGTAGGGAGAAAAGTTCCTGGCTCCTTGAATGCCGTTCCTGGAGACACTGCGATCAATGAGGGAGATATGTCAAGATGTGTGTTGGTTTTGAGGACGGCTCTCTGGAGAGTCTTAGCAAAGAGGTCACAGGGATAATCAGAGCAATTCTCAGAGACACTGAGAACAAGATGGACAGTTCCCTCCTGGCACTTTCCCTGTAGGAGATACCGCAAGACGTTTCTGTAGATTGGGCACAGCGCTCTGCAGGGTGTTAGCAGAGACTTTCCCGGGACAGTGAAACCCTATGTCAGAGACACTGAGAAGAAGCCCCAATGTTCCCTCCAGGCACTTTCAGTGTGGGTGCCTTCTCCACGTGGTTCCTGGTTTCCCTGCAGCGCTGAAGAGAATGTTAGCAAAGAGGTAACCGGCACAGCGAAAACAGTACTCAAAGACAGGGAGAGCAAGCTCTCTCTTGGCACTTTGGATGTGGGACATACAGCGAGATGTTTGCTGCTTTTGCGTTTGGCTGTTGGGAGATTTACAGCACAAAGATATCTAGTTGATTTGAAGCAGTTCCGAGAAAGTCTAAACATAATCGCCACTTCTCCCTCCTGGCACTTTCCATGTGGGAGATATAGCAGGATGTATATTGGTTTTGAGGACAACTCAATGGACAGTGTAGGGAGAAAAGTTCCTGGCTCCTTGAATGCCGTTCCTGGAGACACTGCGATCAATGTGGGAGATATGTCAAGATGTGTGTTGGTTTTGAGGACGGCTCTCTGGAGAGTCTTAGCAAAGAGGTCACAGGGATAATCAGAGCAATTCTCAGAGACACTGAGAACAAGCTCGACAGTTCCCTCCTGGCACTTTCCCTGTAGGAGATACCGCAAGACGTTTCTGTAGATTGGGCACAGCGCTCTGCAGGGTGTTAGCAGAGACTTTCCCGGGACAGTGAAACCCTATGTCAGAGACACTGAGAAGAAGCCCCAATGTTCCCTCCAGGCACTTTCAGTGTGGGTGCCTTCTCCACGTGGTTCCTGGTTTCCCTGCAGCGCTGAAGAGAATGTTAGCAAAGAGGTAACCGGCACAGCGAAAACAGTACTCAAAGACAGGGAGAGCAAGCTCTCTCTTGGCACTTTGGATGTGGGACATACAGCGAGATGTTTGCTGCTTTTGCGTTTGGCTGTTGGGAGATTTACAGCACAAAGATATCTAGTTGATTTGAAGCAGTTCCGAGAAAGTCTAAACATAATCGCCACTTCTCCCTCCTGGCACTTTCCATGTGGGAGATATAGCAGGATGTATATTGGTTTTGAGGACAACTCAATGGACAGTGTAGGGAGAAAAGTTCCTGGCTCCTTGAATGCCGTTCCTGGAGACACTGCGATCAATGTGGGAGATATGTCAAGATGTGTGTTGGTTTTGAGGACGGCTCTCTGGAGAGTCTTAGCAAAGAGGTCACAGGGATAATCAGAGCAATTCTCAGAGACACTGAGAACAAGCTCGACAATTCCCTCCTGGCACTTTCCCTGTAGGAGATACCGCAAGACGTTTCTGTAGATTGGGCACAGCGCTCTGCAGGGTGTTAGCAGAGACTTTCCCGGGACAGTGAAACCCTATGTCAGAGACACTGAGAAGAAGCCCCAATGTTCCCTCCAGGCACTTTCAGTGTGGGTGCCTTCTCCACGTGGTTCCTGGTTTCCCTGCAGCGCTGAAGAGAATGTTAGCAAAGAGGTAACCGGCACAGCGAAAACAGTACTCAAAGACAGGGAGAGCAAGCTCTCTCTTGGCACTTTGGATGTGGGACATACAGCGAGATGTTTGCTGCTTTTGCGTTTGGCTGTTGGGAGATTTACAGCACAAAGATATCTAGTTGATTTGAAGCAGTTCCGAGAAAGTCTAAACATAATCGCCACTTCTCCCTCCTGGCACTTTCCATGTGGGAGATATAGCAGGATGTATATTGGTTTTGAGGACAACTCAATGGACAGTGTAGGGAGAAAAGTTCCTGGCTCCTTGAATGCCGTTCCTGGAGACACTGCGATCAATGTGGGAGATATGTCAAGATGTGTGTTGGTTTTGAGGACGGCTCTCTGGAGAGTCTTAGCAAAGAGGTCACAGGGATAATCAGAGCAATTCTCAGAGACACTGAGAACAAGCTCGACAATTCCCTCCTGGCACTTTCCCTGTAGGAGATACCGCAAGACGTTTCTGTAGATTGGGCACAGCGCTCTGCAGGGTGTTAGCAGAGACTTTCCCGGGACAGTGAAACCCTATGTCAGAGACACTGAGAAGAAGCCCCAATGTTCCCTCCAGGCACTTTCAGTGTGGGTGCCTTCTCCACGTGGTTCCTGGTTTCCCTGCAGCGCTGAAGAGAATGTTAGCAAAGAGGTAACCGGCACAGCGAAAACAGTACTCAAAGACAGGGAGAGCAAGCTCTCTCTTGGCACTTTGGATGTGGGACATACAGCGAGATGTTTGCTGCTTTTGCGTTTGGCTGTTGGGAGATTTACAGCACAAAGATATCTAGTTGATTTGAAGCAGTTCCGAGAAAGTCTAAACATAATCGCCACTTCTCCCTCCTGGCACTTTCCATGTGGGAGATATAGCAGGATGTATATTGGTTTTGAGGACAACTCAATGGACAGTGTAGGGAGAAAAGTTCCTGGCTCCTTGAATGCCGTTCCTGGAGACACTGCGATCAATGTGGGAGATATGTCAAGATGTGTGTTGGTTTTGAGGACGGCTCTCTGGAGAGTCTTAGCAAAGAGGTCACAGGGATAATCAGAGCAATTCTCAGAGACACTGAGAACAAGCTCGACAATTCCCTCCTGGCACTTTCCCTGTAGGAGATACCGCAAGACGTTTCTGTAGATTGGGCACAGCGCTCTGCAGGGTGTTAGCAGAGACTTTCCCGGGACAGTGAAACCCTATGTCAGAGACACTGAGAAGAAGCCCCAATGTTCCCTCCAGGCACTTTCAGTGTGGGTGCCTTCTCCACGTGGTTCCTGGTTTCCCTGCAGCGCTGAAGAGAATGTTAGCAAAGAGGTAACCGGCACAGCGAAAACAGTACTCAAAGACAGGGAGAGCAAGCTCTCTCTTGGCACTTTGGATGTGGGACATACAGCGAGATGTTTGCTGCTTTTGCGTTTGGCTGTTGGGAGATTTACAGCACAAAGATATCTAGTTGATTTGAAGCAGTTCCGAGAAAGTCTAAACATAATCGCCACTTCTCCCTCCTGGCACTTTCCATGTGGGAGATATAGCAGGATGTATATTGGTTTTGAGGACAACTCAATGGACAGTGTAGGGAGAAAAGTTCCTGGCTCCTTGAATGCCGTTCCTGGAGACACTGCGATCAATGAGGGAGATATGTCAAGATGTGTGTTGGTTTTGAGGACGGCTCTCTGGAGAGTCTTAGCAAAGAGGTCACAGGGATAATCAGAGCAATTCTCAGAGACACTGAGAACAAGATGGACAGTTCCCTCCTGGCACTTTCCCTGTAGGAGATACCGCAAGACGTTTCTGTAGATTGGGCACAGCGCTCTGCAGGGTGTTAGCAGAGACTTTCCCGGGACAGTGAAACCCTATGTCAGAGACACTGAGAAGAAGCCCCAATGTTCCCTCCAGGCACTTTCAGTGTGGGTGCCTTCTCCACGTGGTTCCTGGTTTCCCTGCAGCGCTGAAGAGAATGTTAGCAAAGAGGTAACCGGCACAGCGAAAACAGTACTCAAAGACAGGGAGAGCAAGCTCTCTCTTGGCACTTTGGATGTGGGACATACAGCGAGATGTTTGCTGCTTTTGCGTTTGGCTGTTGGGAGATTTACAGCACAAAGATATCTAGTTGATTTGAAGCAGTTCCGAGAAAGTCTAAACATAATCGCCACTTCTCCCTCCTGGCACTTTCCATGTGGGAGATATAGCAGGATGTATATTGGTTTTGAGGACAACTCAATGGACAGTGTAGGGAGAAAAGTTCCTGGCTCCTTGAATGCCGTTCCTGGAGACACTGCGATCAATGAGGGAGATATGTCAAGATGTGTGTTGGTTTTGAGGACGGCTCTCTGGAGAGTCTTAGCAAAGAGGTCACAGGGATAATCAGAGCAATTCTCAGAGACACTGAGAACAAGATGGACAGTTCCCTCCTGGCACTTTCCCTGTAGGAGATACCGCAAGACGTTTCTGTAGATTGGGCACAGCGCTCTGCAGGGTGTTAGCAGAGACTTTCCCGGGACAGTGAAACCCTATGTCAGAGACACTGAGAAGAAGCCCCAATGTTCCCTCCAGGCACTTTCAGTGTGGGTGCCTTCTCCACGTGGTTCCTGGTTTCCCTGCAGCGCTGAAGAGAATGTTAGCAAAGAGGTAACCGGGACAGTGAAAACAGTACTCAAAGACAGGGAGAGCAAGCTCTCTCTTGGCACTTTGGATGTGGGACATACAGCGAGATGTTTGCTGCTTTTGCGTTTGGCTGTTGGGAGATTTACAGCACAAAGATATCTAGTTGATTTGAAGCAGTTCCGAGAAAGTCTAAACATAATCGCCACTTCTCCCTCCTGGCACTTTCCATGTGGGAGATATAGCAGGATGTATATTGGTTTTGAGGACAACTCAATGGACAGTGTAGGGAGAAAAGTTCCTGGCTCCTTGAATGCCGTTCCTGGAGACACTGCGATCAATGTGGGAGATATGTCAAGATGTGTGTTGGTTTTGAGGACGGCTCTCTGGAGAGTCTTAGCAAAGAGGTCACAGGGATAATCAGAGCAATTCTCAGAGACACTGAGAACAAGCTCGACAATTCCCTCCTGGCACTTTCCCTGTAGGAGATACCGCAAGACGTTTCTGTAGATTGGGCACAGCGCTCTGCAGGGTGTTAGCAGAGACTTTCCCGGGACAGTGAAACCCTATGTCAGAGACACTGAGAAGAAGCCCCAATGTTCCCTCCAGGCACTTTCAGTGTGGGTGCCTTCTCCACGTGGTTCCTGGTTTCCCTGCAGCGCTGAAGAGAATGTTAGCAAAGAGGTAACCGGCACAGCGAAAACAGTACTCAAAGACAGGGAGAGCAAGCTCTCTCTTGGCACTTTGGATGTGGGACATACAGCGAGATGTTTGCTGCTTTTGCGTTTGGCTGTTGGGAGATTTACAGCACAAAGATATCTAGTTGATTTGAAGCAGTTCCGAGAAAGTCTAAACATAATCGCCACTTCTCCCTCCTGGCACTTTCCATGTGGGAGATATAGCAGGATGTATATTGGTTTTGAGGACAACTCAATGGACAGTGTAGGGAGAAAAGTTCCTGGCTCCTTGAATGCCGTTCCTGGAGACACTGCGATCAATGTGGGAGATATGTCAAGATGTGTGTTGGTTTTGAGGACGGCTCTCTGGAGAGTCTTAGCAAAGAGGTCACAGGGATAATCAGAGCAATTCTCAGAGACACTGAGAACAAGCTCGACAATTCCCTCCTGGCACTTTCCCTGTAGGAGATACCGCAAGACGTTTCTGTAGATTGGGCACAGCGCTCTGCAGGGTGTTAGCAGAGACTTTCCCGGGACAGTGAAACCCTATGTCAGAGACACTGAGAAGAAGCCCCAATGTTCCCTCCAGGCACTTTCAGTGTGGGTGCCTTCTCCACGTGGTTCCTGGTTTCCCTGCAGCGCTGAAGAGAATGTTAGCAAAGAGGTAACCGGCACAGCGAAAACAGTACTCAAAGACAGGGAGAGCAAGCTCTCTCTTGGCACTTTGGATGTGGGACATACAGCGAGATGTTTGCTGCTTTTGCGTTTGGCTGTTGGGAGATTTACAGCACAAAGATATCTAGTTGATTTGAAGCAGTTCCGAGAAAGTCTAAACATAATCGCCACTTCTCCCTCCTGGCACTTTCCATGTGGGAGATATAGCAGGATGTATATTGGTTTTGAGGACAACTCAATGGACAGTGTAGGGAGAAAAGTTCCTGGCTCCTTGAATGCCGTTCCTGGAGACACTGCGATCAATGAGGGAGATATGTCAAGATGTGTGTTGGTTTTGAGGACGGCTCTCTGGAGAGTCTTAGCAAAGAGGTCACAGGGATAATCAGAGCAATTCTCAGAGACACTGAGAACAAGATGGACAGTTCCCTCCTGGCACTTTCCCTGTAGGAGATACCGCAAGACGTTTCTGTAGATTGGGCACAGCGCTCTGCAGGGTGTTAGCAGAGACTTTCCCGGGACAGTGAAACCCTATGTCAGAGACACTGAGAAGAAGCCCCAATGTTCCCTCCAGGCACTTTCAGTGTGGGTGCCTTCTCCACGTGGTTCCTGGTTTCCCTGCAGCGCTGAAGAGAATGTTAGCAAAGAGGTAACCGGCACAGCGAAAACAGTACTCAAAGACAGGGAGAGCAAGCTCTCTCTTGGCACTTTGGATGTGGGACATACAGCGAGATGTTTGCTGCTTTTGCGTTTGGCTGTTGGGAGATTTACAGCACAAAGATATCTAGTTGATTTGAAGCAGTTCCGAGAAAGTCTAAACATAATCGCCACTTCTCCCTCCTGGCACTTTCCATGTGGGAGATATAGCAGGATGTATATTGGTTTTGAGGACAACTCAATGGACAGTGTAGGGAGAAAAGTTCCTGGCTCCTTGAATGCCGTTCCTGGAGACACTGCGATCAATGAGGGAGATATGTCAAGATGTGTGTTGGTTTTGAGGACGGCTCTCTGGAGAGTCTTAGCAAAGAGGTCACAGGGATAATCAGAGCAATTCTCAGAGACACTGAGAACAAGATGGACAGTTCCCTCCTGGCACTTTCCCTGTAGGAGATACCGCAAGACGTTTCTGTAGATTGGGCACAGCGCTCTGCAGGGTGTTAGCAGAGACTTTCCCGGGACAGTGAAACCCTATGTCAGAGACACTGAGAAGAAGCCCCAATGTTCCCTCCAGGCACTTTCAGTGTGGGTGCCTTCTCCACGTGGTTCCTGGTTTCCCTGCAGCGCTGAAGAGAATGTTAGCAAAGAGGTAACCGGCACAGTGAAAACAGTACTCAAAGACAGGGAGAGCAAGCTCTCTCTTGGCACTTTGGATGTGGGACATACAGCGAGATGTTTGCTGCTTTTGCGTTTGGCTGTTGGGAGATTTACAGCACAAAGATATCTAGTTGATTTGAAGCAGTTCCGAGAAAGTCTAAACATAATCGCCACTTCTCCCTCCTGGCACTTTCCATGTGGGAGATATAGCAGGATGTATATTGGTTTTGAGGACAACTCAATGGACAGTGTAGGGAGAAAAGTTCCTGGCTCCTTGAATGCCGTTCCTGGAGACACTGCGATCAATGAGGGAGATATGTCAAGATGTGTGTTGGTTTTGAGGACGGCTCTCTGGAGAGTCTTAGCAAAGAGGTCACAGGGATAATCAGAGCAATTCTCAGAGACACTGAGAACAAGATGGACAGTTCCCTCCTGGCACTTTCCCTGTAGGAGATACCGCAAGACGTTTCTGTAGATTGGGCACAGCGCTCTGCAGGGTGTTAGCAGAGACTTTCCCGGGACAGTGAAACCCTATGTCAGAGACACTGAGAAGAAGCCCCAATGTTCCCTCCAGGCACTTTCAGTGTGGGTGCCTTCTCCACGTGGTTCCTGGTTTCCCTGCAGCGCTGAAGAGAATGTTAGCAAAGAGGTAACCGGCACAGCGAAAACAGTACTCAAAGACAGGGAGAGCAAGCTCTCTCTTGGCACTTTGGATGTGGGACATACAGCGAGATGTTTGCTGCTTTTGCGTTTGGCTGTTGGGAGATTTACAGCACAAAGATATCTAGTTGATTTGAAGCAGTTCCGAGAAAGTCTAAACATAATCGCCACTTCTCCCTCCTGGCACTTTCCATGTGGGAGATATAGCAGGATGTATATTGGTTTTGAGGACAACTCAATGGACAGTGTAGGGAGAAAAGTTCCTGGCTCCTTGAATGCCGTTCCTGGAGACACTGCGATCAATGTGGGAGATATGTCAAGATGTGTGTTGGTTTTGAGGACGGCTCTCTGGAGAGTCTTAGCAAAGAGGTCACAGGGATAATCAGAGCAATTCTCAGAGACACTGAGAACAAGATGGACAGTTCCCTCCTGGCACTTTCCCTGTAGGAGATACCGCAAGACGTTTCTGTAGATTGGGCACAGCGCTCTGCAGGGTGTTAGCAGAGACTTTCCCGGGACAGTGAAACCCTATGTCAGAGACACTGAGAAGAAGCCCCAATGTTCCCTCCAGGCACTTTCAGTGTGGGTGCCTTCTCCACGTGGTTCCTGGTTTCCCTGCAGCGCTGAAGAGAATGTTAGCAAAGAGGTAACCGGCACAGCGAAAACAGTACTCAAAGACAGGGAGAGCAAGCTCTCTCTTGGCACTTTGGATGTGGGACATACAGCGAGATGTTTGCTGCTTTTGCGTTTGGCTGTTGGGAGATTTACAGCACAAAGATATCTAGTTGATTTGAAGCAGTTCCGAGAAAGTCTAAACATAATCGCCACTTCTCCCTCCTGGCACTTTCCATGTGGGAGATATAGCAGGATGTATATTGGTTTTGAGGACAACTCAATGGACAGTGTAGGGAGAAAAGTTCCTGGCTCCTTGAATGCCGTTCCTGGAGACACTGCGATCAATGAGGGAGATATGTCAAGATGTGTGTTGGTTTTGAGGACGGCTCTCTGGAGAGTCTTAGCAAAGAGGTCACAGGGATAATCAGAGCAATTCTCAGAGACACTGAGAACAAGATGGACAGTTCCCTCCTGGCACTTTCCCTGTAGGAGATACCGCAAGACGTTTCTGTAGATTGGGCACAGCGCTCTGCAGGGTGTTAGCAGAGACTTTCCCGGGACAGTGAAACCCTATGTCAGAGACACTGAGAAGAAGCCCCAATGTTCCCTCCAGGCACTTTCAGTGTGGGTGCCTTCTCCACGTGGTTCCTGGTTTCCCTGCAGCGCTGAAGAGAATGTTAGCAAAGATGTAACCGGGACAGTGAAAACAGTACTCAAAGACAGGGAGAGCAAGCTCTCTCTTGGCACTTTGGATGTGGGACATACAGCGAGATGTTTGCTGCTTTTGCGTTTGGCTGTTGGGAGATTTACAGCACAAAGATATCTAGTTGATTTGAAGCAGTTCCGAGAAAGTCTAAACATAATCGCCACTTCTCCCTCCTGGCACTTTCCATGTGGGAGATATAGCAGGATGTATATTGGTTTTGAGGACAACTCAATGGACAGTGTAGGGAGAAAAGTTCCTGGCTCCTTGAATGCCGTTCCTGGAGACACTGCGATCAATGAGGGAGATATGTCAAGATGTGTGTTGGTTTTGAGGACGGCTCTCTGGAGAGTCTTAGCAAAGAGGTCACAGGGATAATCAGAGCAATTCTCAGAGACACTGAGAACAAGCTCGACAATTCCCTCCTGGCACTTTCCCTGTAGGAGATACCGCAAGACGTTTCTGTAGATTGGGCACAGCGCTCTGCAGGGTGTTAGCAGAGACTTTCCCGGGACAGTGAAACCCTATGTCAGAGACACTGAGAAGAAGCCCCAATGTTCCCTCCAGGCACTTTCAGTGTGGGTGCCTTCTCCACGTGGTTCCTGGTTTCCCTGCAGCGCTGAAGAGAATGTTAGCAAAGAGGTAACCGGCACAGCGAAAACAGTACTCAAAGACAGGGAGAGCAAGCTCTCTCTTGGCACTTTGGATGTGGGACATACAGCGAGATGTTTGCTGCTTTTGCGTTTGGCTGTTGGGAGATTTACAGCACAAAGATATCTAGTTGATTTGAAGCAGTTCCGAGAAAGTCTAAACATAATCGCCACTTCTCCCTCCTGGCACTTTCCATGTGGGAGATATAGCAGGATGTATATTGGTTTTGAGGACAACTCAATGGACAGTGTAGGGAGAAAAGTTCCTGGCTCCTTGAATGCCGTTCCTGGAGACACTGCGATCAATGTGGGAGATATGTCAAGATGTGTGTTGGTTTTGAGGACGGCTCTCTGGAGAGTCTTAGCAAAGAGGTCACAGGGATAATCAGAGCAATTCTCAGAGACACTGAGAACAAGATGGACAGTTCCCTCCTGGCACTTTCCCTGTAGGAGATACCGCAAGACGTTTCTGTAGATTGGGCACAGCGCTCTGCAGGGTGTTAGCAGAGACTTTCCCGGGACAGTGAAACCCTATGTCAGAGACACTGAGAAGAAGCCCCAATGTTCCCTCCAGGCACTTTCAGTGTGGGTGCCTTCTCCACGTGGTTCCTGGTTTCCCTGCAGCGCTGAAGAGAATGTTAGCAAAGAGGTAACCGGCACAGCGAAAACAGTACTCAAAGACAGGGAGAGCAAGCTCTCTCTTGGCACTTTGGATGTGGGACATACAGCGAGATGTTTGCTGCTTTTGCGTTTGGCTGTTGGGAGATTTACAGCACAAAGATATCTAGTTGATTTGAAGCAGTTCCGAGAAAGTCTAAACATAATCGCCACTTCTCCCTCCTGGCACTTTCCATGTGGGAGATATAGCAGGATGTATATTGGTTTTGAGGACAACTCAATGGACAGTGTAGGGAGAAAAGTTCCTGGCTCCTTGAATGCCGTTCCTGGAGACACTGCGATCAATGTGGGAGATATGTCAAGATGTGTGTTGGTTTTGAGGACGGCTCTCTGGAGAGTCTTAGCAAAGAGGTCACAGGGATAATCAGAGCAATTCTCAGAGACACTGAGAACAAGCTCGACAATTCCCTCCTGGCACTTTCCCTGTAGGAGATACCGCAAGACGTTTCTGTAGATTGGGCACAGCGCTCTGCAGGGTGTTAGCAGAGACTTTCCCGGGACAGTGAAACCCTATGTCAGAGACACTGAGAAGAAGCCCCAATGTTCCCTCCAGGCACTTTCAGTGTGGGTGCCTTCTCCACGTGGTTCCTGGTTTCCCTGCAGCGCTGAAGAGAATGTTAGCAAAGAGGTAACCGGCACAGCGAAAACAGTACTCAAAGACAGGGAGAGCAAGCTCTCTCTTGGCACTTTGGATGTGGGACATACAGCGAGATGTTTGCTGCTTTTGCGTTTGGCTGTTGGGAGATTTACAGCACAAAGATATCTAGTTGATTTGAAGCAGTTCCGAGAAAGTCTAAACATAATCGCCACTTCTCCCTCCTGGCACTTTCCATGTGGGAGATATAGCAGGATGTATATTGGTTTTGAGGACAACTCAATGGACAGTGTAGGGAGAAAAGTTCCTGGCTCCTTGAATGCCGTTCCTGGAGACACTGCGATCAATGAGGGAGATATGTCAAGATGTGTGTTGGTTTTGAGGACGGCTCTCTGGAGAGTCTTAGCAAAGAGGTCACAGGGATAATCAGAGCAATTCTCAGAGACACTGAGAACAAGCTCGACAATTCCCTCCTGGCACTTTCCCTGTAGGAGATACCGCAAGACGTTTCTGTAGATTGGGCACAGCGCTCTGCAGGGTGTTAGCAGAGACTTTCCCGGGACAGTGAAACCCTATGTCAGAGACACTGAGAAGAAGCCCCAATGTTCCCTCCAGGCACTTTCAGTGTGGGTGCCTTCTCCACGTGGTTCCTGGTTTCCCTGCAGCGCTGAAGAGAATGTTAGCAAAGAGGTAACCGGCACAGCGAAAACAGTACTCAAAGACAGGGAGAGCAAGCTCTCTCTTGGCACTTTGGATGTGGGACATACAGCGAGATGTTTGCTGCTTTTGCGTTTGGCTGTTGGGAGATTTACAGCACAAAGATATCTAGTTGATTTGAAGCAGTTCCGAGAAAGTCTAAACATAATCGCCACTTCTCCCTCCTGGCACTTTCCATGTGGGAGATATAGCAGGATGTATATTGGTTTTGAGGACAACTCAATGGACAGTGTAGGGAGAAAAGTTCCTGGCTCCTTGAATGCCGTTCCTGGAGACACTGCGATCAATGTGGGAGATATGTCAAGATGTGTGTTGGTTTTGAGGACGGCTCTCTGGAGAGTCTTAGCAAAGAGGTCACAGGGATAATCAGAGCAATTCTCAGAGACACTGAGAACAAGCTCGACAATTCCCTCCTGGCACTTTCCCTGTAGGAGATACCGCAAGACGTTTCTGTAGATTGGGCACAGCGCTCTGCAGGGTGTTAGCAGAGACTTTCCCGGGACAGTGAAACCCTATGTCAGAGACACTGAGAAGAAGCCCCAATGTTCCCTCCAGGCACTTTCAGTGTGGGTGCCTTCTCCACGTGGTTCCTGGTTTCCCTGCAGCGCTGAAGAGAATGTTAGCAAAGAGGTAACCGGCACAGCGAAAACAGTACTCAAAGACAGGGAGAGCAAGCTCTCTCTTGGCACTTTGGATGTGGGACATACAGCGAGATGTTTGCTGCTTTTGCGTTTGGCTGTTGGGAGATTTACAGCACAAAGATATCTAGTTGATTTGAAGCAGTTCCGAGAAAGTCTAAACATAATCGCCACTTCTCCCTCCTGGCACTTTCCATGTGGGAGATATAGCAGGATGTATATTGGTTTTGAGGACAACTCAATGGACAGTGTAGGGAGAAAAGTTCCTGGCTCCTTGAATGCCGTTCCTGGAGACACTGCGATCAATGTGGGAGATATGTCAAGATGTGTGTTGGTTTTGAGGACGGCTCTCTGGAGAGTCTTAGCAAAGAGGTCACAGGGATAATCAGAGCAATTCTCAGAGACACTGAGAACAAGCTCGACAATTCCCTCCTGGCACTTTCCCTGTAGGAGATACCGCAAGACGTTTCTGTAGATTGGGCACAGCGCTCTGCAGGGTGTTAGCAGAGACTTTCCCGGGACAGTGAAACCCTATGTCAGAGACACTGAGAAGAAGCCCCAATGTTCCCTCCAGGCACTTTCAGTGTGGGTGCCTTCTCCACGTGGTTCCTGGTTTCCCTGCAGCGCTGAAGAGAATGTTAGCAAAGAGGTAACCGGCACAGCGAAAACAGTACTCAAAGACAGGGAGAGCAAGCTCTCTCTTGGCACTTTGGATGTGGGACATACAGCGAGATGTTTGCTGCTTTTGCGTTTGGCTGTTGGGAGATTTACAGCACAAAGATATCTAGTTGATTTGAAGCAGTTCCGAGAAAGTCTAAACATAATCGCCACTTCTCCCTCCTGGCACTTTCCATGTGGGAGATATAGCAGGATGTATATTGGTTTTGAGGACAACTCAATGGACAGTGTAGGGAGAAAAGTTCCTGGCTCCTTGAATGCCGTTCCTGGAGACACTGCGATCAATGTGGGAGATATGTCAAGATGTGTGTTGGTTTTGAGGACGGCTCTCTGGAGAGTCTTAGCAAAGAGGTCACAGGGATAATCAGAGCAATTCTCAGAGACACTGAGAACAAGCTCGACAATTCCCTCCTGGCACTTTCCCTGTAGGAGATACCGCAAGACGTTTCTGTAGATTGGGCACAGCGCTCTGCAGGGTGTTAGCAGAGACTTTCCCGGGACAGTGAAACCCTATGTCAGAGACACTGAGAAGAAGCCCCAATGTTCCCTCCAGGCACTTTCAGTGTGGGTGCCTTCTCCACGTGGTTCCTGGTTTCCCTGCAGCGCTGAAGAGAATGTTAGCAAAGAGGTAACCGGCACAGCGAAAACAGTACTCAAAGACAGGGAGAGCAAGCTCTCTCTTGGCACTTTGGATGTGGGACATACAGCGAGATGTTTGCTGCTTTTGCGTTTGGCTGTTGGGAGATTTACAGCACAAAGATATCTAGTTGATTTGAAGCAGTTCCGAGAAAGTCTAAACATAATCGCCACTTCTCCCTCCTGGCACTTTCCATGTGGGAGATATAGCAGGATGTATATTGGTTTTGAGGACAACTCAATGGACAGTGTAGGGAGAAAAGTTCCTGGCTCCTTGAATGCCGTTCCTGGAGACACTGCGATCAATGTGGGAGATATGTCAAGATGTGTGTTGGTTTTGAGGACGGCTCTCTGGAGAGTCTTAGCAAAGAGGTCACAGGGATAATCAGAGCAATTCTCAGAGACACTGAGAACAAGCTCGACAATTCCCTCCTGGCACTTTCCCTGTAGGAGATACCGCAAGACGTTTCTGTAGATTGGGCACAGCGCTCTGCAGGGTGTTAGCAGAGACTTTCCCGGGACAGTGAAACCCTATGTCAGAGACACTGAGAAGAAGCCCCAATGTTCCCTCCAGGCACTTTCAGTGTGGGTGCCTTCTCCACGTGGTTCCTGGTTTCCCTGCAGCGCTGAAGAGAATGTTAGCAAAGAGGTAACCGGCACAGCGAAAACAGTACTCAAAGACAGGGAGAGCAAGCTCTCTCTTGGCACTTTGGATGTGGGACATACAGCGAGATGTTTGCTGCTTTTGCGTTTGGCTGTTGGGAGATTTACAGCACAAAGATATCTAGTTGATTTGAAGCAGTTCCGAGAAAGTCTAAACATAATCGCCACTTCTCCCTCCTGGCACTTTCCATGTGGGAGATATAGCAGGATGTATATTGGTTTTGAGGACAACTCAATGGACAGTGTAGGGAGAAAAGTTCCTGGCTCCTTGAATGCCGTTCCTGGAGACACTGCGATCAATGAGGGAGATATGTCAAGATGTGTGTTGGTTTTGAGGACGGCTCTCTGGAGAGTCTTAGCAAAGAGGTCACAGGGATAATCAGAGCAATTCTCAGAGACACTGAGAACAAGATGGACAGTTCCCTCCTGGCACTTTCCCTGTAGGAGATACCGCAAGACGTTTCTGTAGATTGGGCACAGCGCTCTGCAGGGTGTTAGCAGAGACTTTCCCGGGACAGTGAAACCCTATGTCAGAGACACTGAGAAGAAGCCCCAATGTTCCCTCCAGGCACTTTCAGTGTGGGTGCCTTCTCCACGTGGTTCCTGGTTTCCCTGCAGCGCTGAAGAGAATGTTAGCAAAGAGGTAACCGGCACAGCGAAAACAGTACTCAAAGACAGGGAGAGCAAGCTCTCTCTTGGCACTTTGGATGTGGGACATACAGCGAGATGTTTGCTGCTTTTGCGTTTGGCTGTTGGGAGATTTACAGCACAAAGATATCTAGTTGATTTGAAGCAGTTCCGAGAAAGTCTAAACATAATCGCCACTTCTCCCTCCTGGCACTTTCCATGTGGGAGATATAGCAGGATGTATATTGGTTTTGAGGACAACTCAATGGACAGTGTAGGGAGAAAAGTTCCTGGCTCCTTGAATGCCGTTCCTGGAGACACTGCGATCAATGAGGGAGATATGTCAAGATGTGTGTTGGTTTTGAGGACGGCTCTCTGGAGAGTCTTAGCAAAGAGGTCACAGGGATAATCAGAGCAATTCTCAGAGACACTGAGAACAAGATGGACAGTTCCCTCCTGGCACTTTCCCTGTAGGAGATACCGCAAGACGTTTCTGTAGATTGGGCACAGCGCTCTGCAGGGTGTTAGCAGAGACTTTCCCGGGACAGTGAAACCCTATGTCAGAGACACTGAGAAGAAGCCCCAATGTTCCCTCCAGGCACTTTCAGTGTGGGTGCCTTCTCCACGTGGTTCCTGGTTTCCCTGCAGCGCTGAAGAGAATGTTAGCAAAGAGGTAACCGGGACAGTGAAAACAGTACTCAAAGACAGGGAGAGCAAGCTCTCTCTTGGCACTTTGGATGTGGGACATACAGCGAGATGTTTGCTGCTTTTGCGTTTGGCTGTTGGGAGATTTACAGCACAAAGATATCTAGTTGATTTGAAGCAGTTCCGAGAAAGTCTAAACATAATCGCCACTTCTCCCTCCTGGCACTTTCCATGTGGGAGATATAGCAGGATGTATATTGGTTTTGAGGACAACTCAATGGACAGTGTAGGGAGAAAAGTTCCTGGCTCCTTGAATGCCGTTCCTGGAGACACTGCGATCAATGTGGGAGATATGTCAAGATGTGTGTTGGTTTTGAGGACGGCTCTCTGGAGAGTCTTAGCAAAGAGGTCACAGGGATAATCAGAGCAATTCTCAGAGACACTGAGAACAAGCTCGACAATTCCCTCCTGGCACTTTCCCTGTAGGAGATACCGCAAGACGTTTCTGTAGATTGGGCACAGCGCTCTGCAGGGTGTTAGCAGAGACTTTCCCGGGACAGTGAAACCCTATGTCAGAGACACTGAGAAGAAGCCCCAATGTTCCCTCCAGGCACTTTCAGTGTGGGTGCCTTCTCCACGTGGTTCCTGGTTTCCCTGCAGCGCTGAAGAGAATGTTAGCAAAGAGGTAACCGGCACAGCGAAAACAGTACTCAAAGACAGGGAGAGCAAGCTCTCTCTTGGCACTTTGGATGTGGGACATACAGCGAGATGTTTGCTGCTTTTGCGTTTGGCTGTTGGGAGATTTACAGCACAAAGATATCTAGTTGATTTGAAGCAGTTCCGAGAAAGTCTAAACATAATCGCCACTTCTCCCTCCTGGCACTTTCCATGTGGGAGATATAGCAGGATGTATATTGGTTTTGAGGACAACTCAATGGACAGTGTAGGGAGAAAAGTTCCTGGCTCCTTGAATGCCGTTCCTGGAGACACTGCGATCAATGAGGGAGATATGTCAAGATGTGTGTTGGTTTTGAGGACGGCTCTCTGGAGAGTCTTAGCAAAGAGGTCACAGGGATAATCAGAGCAATTCTCAGAGACACTGAGAACAAGATGGACAGTTCCCTCCTGGCACTTTCCCTGTAGGAGATACCGCAAGACGTTTCTGTAGATTGGGCACAGCGCTCTGCAGGGTGTTAGCAGAGACTTTCCCGGGACAGTGAAACCCTATGTCAGAGACACTGAGAAGAAGCCCCAATGTTCCCTCCAGGCACTTTCAGTGTGGGTGCCTTCTCCACGTGGTTCCTGGTTTCCCTGCAGCGCTGAAGAGAATGTTAGCAAAGAGGTAACCGGGACAGTGAAAACAGTACTCAAAGACAGGGAGAGCAAGCTCTCTCTTGGCACTTTGGATGTGGGACATACAGCGAGATGTTTGCTGCTTTTGCGTTTGGCTGTTGGGAGATTTACAGCACAAAGATATCTAGTTGATTTGAAGCAGTTCCGAGAAAGTCTAAACATAATCGCCACTTCTCCCTCCTGGCACTTTCCATGTGGGAGATATAGCAGGATGTATATTGGTTTTGAGGACAACTCAATGGACAGTGTAGGGAGAAAAGTTCCTGGCTCCTTGAATGCCGTTCCTGGAGACACTGCGATCAATGAGGGAGATATGTCAAGATGTGTGTTGGTTTTGAGGACGGCTCTCTGGAGAGTCTTAGCAAAGAGGTCACAGGGATAATCAGAGCAATTCTCAGAGACACTGAGAACAAGATGGACAGTTCCCTCCTGGCACTTTCCCTGTAGGAGATACCGCAAGACGTTTCTGTAGATTGGGCACAGCGCTCTGCAGGGTGTTAGCAGAGACTTTCCCGGGACAGTGAAACCCTATGTCAGAGACACTGAGAAGAAGCCCCAATGTTCCCTCCAGGCACTTTCAGTGTGGGTGCCTTCTCCACGTGGTTCCTGGTTTCCCTGCAGCGCTGAAGAGAATGTTAGCAAAGAGGTAACCGGCACAGCGAAAACAGTACTCAAAGACAGGGAGAGCAAGCTCTCTCTTGGCACTTTGGATGTGGGACATACAGCGAGATGTTTGCTGCTTTTGCGTTTGGCTGTTGGGAGATTTACAGCACAAAGATATCTAGTTGATTTGAAGCAGTTCCGAGAAAGTCTAAACATAATCGCCACTTCTCCCTCCTGGCACTTTCCATGTGGGAGATATAGCAGGATGTATATTGGTTTTGAGGACAACTCAATGGACAGTGTAGGGAGAAAAGTTCCTGGCTCCTTGAATGCCGTTCCTGGAGACACTGCGATCAATGTGGGAGATATGTCAAGATGTGTGTTGGTTTTGAGGACGGCTCTCTGGAGAGTCTTAGCAAAGAGGTCACAGGGATAATCAGAGCAATTCTCAGAGACACTGAGAACAAGATGGACAGTTCCCTCCTGGCACTTTCCCTGTAGGAGATACCGCAAGACGTTTCTGTAGATTGGGCACAGCGCTCTGCAGGGTGTTAGCAGAGACTTTCCCGGGACAGTGAAACCCTATGTCAGAGACACTGAGAAGAAGCCCCAATGTTCCCTCCAGGCACTTTCAGTGTGGGTGCCTTCTCCACGTGGTTCCTGGTTTCCCTGCAGCGCTGAAGAGAATGTTAGCAAAGAGGTAACCGGCACAGCGAAAACAGTACTCAAAGACAGGGAGAGCAATCTCTCTCTTGGCACTTTGGATGTGGGACATACAGCGAGATGTTTGCTGCTTTTGCGTTTGGCTGTTGGGAGATTTACAGCACAAAGTTATCTAGTTGATTTGAAGCAGTTCCGAGAAAGTCTAAACATAATCGCCACTTCTCCCTCCTGGCACTTTCCATGTGGGAGATATAGCAGGATGTATATTGGTTTTGAGGACAACTCAATGGACAGTGTAGGGAGAAAAGTTCCTGGCTCCTTGAATGCCGTTCCTGGAGACACTGCGATCAATGAGGGAGATATGTCAAGATGTGTGTTGGTTTTGAGGACGGCTCTCTGGAGAGTCTTAGCAAAGAGGTCACAGGGATAATCAGAGCAATTCTCAGAGACACTGAGAACAAGATGGACAGTTCCCTCCTGGCACTTTCCCTGTAGGAGATACCGCAAGACGTTTCTGTAGATTGGGCACAGCGCTCTGCAGGGTGTTAGCAGAGACTTTCCCGGGACAGTGAAACCCTATGTCAGAGACACTGAGAAGAAGCCCCAATGTTCCCTCCAGGCACTTTCAGTGTGGGTGCCTTCTCCACGTGGTTCCTGGTTTCCCTGCAGCGCTGAAGAGAATGTTAGCAAAGAGGTAACCGGCACAGCGAAAACAGTACTCAAAGACAGGGAGAGCAAGCTCTCTCTTGGCACTTTGGATGTGGGACATACAGCGAGATGTTTGCTGCTTTTGCGTTTGGCTGTTGGGAGATTTACAGCACAAAGATATCTAGTTGATTTGAAGCAGTTCCGAGAAAGTCTAAACATAATCGCCACTTCTCCCTCCTGGCACTTTCCATGTGGGAGATATAGCAGGATGTATATTGGTTTTGAGGACAACTCAATGGACAGTGTAGGGAGAAAAGTTCCTGGCTCCTTGAATGCCGTTCCTGGAGACACTGCGATCAATGAGGGAGATATGTCAAGATGTGTGTTGGTTTTGAGGACGGCTCTCTGGAGAGTCTTAGCAAAGAGGTCACAGGGATAATCAGAGCAATTCTCAGAGACACTGAGAACAAGATGGACAGTTCCCTCCTGGCACTTTCCCTGTAGGAGATACCGCAAGACGTTTCTGTAGATTGGGCACAGCGCTCTGCAGGGTGTTAGCAGAGACTTTCCCGGGACAGTGAAACCCTATGTCAGAGACACTGAGAAGAAGCCCCAATGTTCCCTCCAGGCACTTTCAGTGTGGGTGCCTTCTCCACGTGGTTCCTGGTTTCCCTGCAGCGCTGAAGAGAATGTTAGCAAAGAGGTAACCGGCACAGCGAAAACAGTACTCAAAGACAGGGAGAGCAAGCTCTCTCTTGGCACTTTGGATGTGGGACATACAGCGAGATGTTTGCTGCTTTTGCGTTTGGCTGTTGGGAGATTTACAGCACAAAGATATCTAGTTGATTTGAAGCAGTTCCGAGAAAGTCTAAACATAATCGCCACTTCTCCCTCCTGGCACTTTCCATGTGGGAGATATAGCAGGATGTATATTGGTTTTGAGGACAACTCAATGGACAGTGTAGGGAGAAAAGTTCCTGGCTCCTTGAATGCCGTTCCTGGAGACACTGCGATCAATGAGGGAGATATGTCAAGATGTGTGTTGGTTTTGAGGACGGCTCTCTGGAGAGTCTTAGCAAAGAGGTCACAGGGATAATCAGAGCAATTCTCAGAGACACTGAGAACAAGATGGACAGTTCCCTCCTGGCACTTTCCCTGTAGGAGATACCGCAAGACGTTTCTGTAGATTGGGCACAGCGCTCTGCAGGGTGTTAGCAGAGACTTTCCCGGGACAGTGAAACCCTATGTCAGAGACACTGAGAAGAAGCCCCAATGTTCCCTCCAGGCACTTTCAGTGTGGGTGCCTTCTCCACGTGGTTCCTGGTTTCCCTGCAGCGCTGAAGAGAATGTTAGCAAAGAGGTAACCGGGACAGTGAAAACAGTACTCAAAGACAGGGAGAGCAAGCTCTCTCTTGGCACTTTGGATGTGGGACATACAGCG
This sequence comes from Chroicocephalus ridibundus, assembly GCF_963924245.1. NCBI lineage: Eukaryota > Metazoa > Chordata > Aves > Charadriiformes > Laridae > Chroicocephalus > Chroicocephalus ridibundus. The sequence continues at coordinate 26,132 of NW_026961689.1, forward strand.
AGATGTTTGCTGCTTTTGCGTTTGGCTGTTGGGAGATTTACAGCACAAAGATATCTAGTTGATTTGAAGCAGTTCCGAGAAAGTCTAAACATAATCGCCACTTCTCCCTCCTGGCACTTTCCATGTGGGAGATATAGCAGGATGTATATTGGTTTTGAGGACAACTCAATGGACAGTGTAGGGAGAAAAGTTCCTGGCTCCTTGAATGCCGTTCCTGGAGACACTGCGATCAATGTGGGAGATATGTCAAGATGTGTGTTGGTTTTGAGGACGGCTCTCTGGAGAGTCTTAGCAAAGAGGTCACAGGGATAATCAGAGCAATTCTCAGAGACACTGAGAACAAGCTCGACAATTCCCTCCTGGCACTTTCCCTGTAGGAGATACCGCAAGACGTTTCTGTAGATTGGGCACAGCGCTCTGCAGGGTGTTAGCAGAGACTTTCCCGGGACAGTGAAACCCTATGTCAGAGACACTGAGAAGAAGCCCCAATGTTCCCTCCAGGCACTTTCAGTGTGGGTGCCTTCTCCACGTGGTTCCTGGTTTCCCTGCAGCGCTGAAGAGAATGTTAGCAAAGAGGTAACCGGCACAGCGAAAACAGTACTCAAAGACAGGGAGAGCAAGCTCTCTCTTGGCACTTTGGATGTGGGACATACAGCGAGATGTTTGCTGCTTTTGCGTTTGGCTGTTGGGAGATTTACAGCACAAAGATATCTAGTTGATTTGAAGCAGTTCCGAGAAAGTCTAAACATAATCGCCACTTCTCCCTCCTGGCACTTTCCATGTGGGAGATATAGCAGGATGTATATTGGTTTTGAGGACAACTCAATGGACAGTGTAGGGAGAAAAGTTCCTGGCTCCTTGAATGCCGTTCCTGGAGACACTGCGATCAATGAGGGAGATATGTCAAGATGTGTGTTGGTTTTGAGGACGGCTCTCTGGAGAGTCTTAGCAAAGAGGTCACAGGGATAATCAGAGCAATTCTCAGAGACACTGAGAACAAGATGGACAGTTCCCTCCTGGCACTTTCCCTGTAGGAGATACCGCAAGACGTTTCTGTAGATTGGGCACAGCGCTCTGCAGGGTGTTAGCAGAGACTTTCCCGGGACAGTGAAACCCTATGTCAGAGACACTGAGAAGAAGCCCCAATGTTCCCTCCAGGCACTTTCAGTGTGGGTGCCTTCTCCACGTGGTTCCTGGTTTCCCTGCAGCGCTGAAGAGAATGTTAGCAAAGAGGTAACCGGCACAGCGAAAACAGTACTCAAAGACAGGGAGAGCAAGCTCTCTCTTGGCACTTTGGATGTGGGACATACAGCGAGATGTTTGCTGCTTTTGCGTTTGGCTGTTGGGAGATTTACAGCACAAAGATATCTAGTTGATTTGAAGCAGTTCCGAGAAAGTCTAAACATAATCGCCACTTCTCCCTCCTGGCACTTTCCATGTGGGAGATATAGCAGGATGTATATTGGTTTTGAGGACAACTCAATGGACAGTGTAGGGAGAAAAGTTCCTGGCTCCTTGAATGCCGTTCCTGGAGACACTGCGATCAATGAGGGAGATATGTCAAGATGTGTGTTGGTTTTGAGGACGGCTCTCTGGAGAGTCTTAGCAAAGAGGTCACAGGGATAATCAGAGCAATTCTCAGAGACACTGAGAACAAGATGGACAGTTCCCTCCTGGCACTTTCCCTGTAGGAGATACCGCAAGACGTTTCTGTAGATTGGGCACAGCGCTCTGCAGGGTGTTAGCAGAGACTTTCCCGGGACAGTGAAACCCTATGTCAGAGACACTGAGAAGAAGCCCCAATGTTCCCTCCAGGCACTTTCAGTGTGGGTGCCTTCTCCACGTGGTTCCTGGTTTCCCTGCAGCGCTGAAGAGAATGTTAGCAAAGAGGTAACCGGGACAGTGAAAACAGTACTCAAAGACAGGGAGAGCAAGCTCTCTCTTGGCACTTTGGATGTGGGACATACAGCGAGATGTTTGCTGCTTTTGCGTTTGGCTGTTGGGAGATTTACAGCACAAAGATATCTAGTTGATTTGAAGCAGTTCCGAGAAAGTCTAAACATAATCGCCACTTCTCCCTCCTGGCACTTTCCATGTGGGAGATATAGCAGGATGTATATTGGTTTTGAGGACAACTCAATGGACAGTGTAGGGAGAAGAGTTCCTGGCTCCTTGAATGCCGTTCCTGGAGACACTGCGATCAATGAGGGAGATATGTCAAGATGTGTGTTGGTTTTGAGGACGGCTCTCTGGAGAGTCTTAGCAAAGAGGTCACAGGGATAATCAGAGCAATTCTCAGAGACACTGAGAACAAGATGGACAGTTCCCTCCTGGCACTTTCCCTGTAGGAGATACCGCAAGACGTTTCTGTAGATTGGGCACAGCGCTCTGCAGGGTGTTAGCAGAGACTTTCCCGGGACAGTGAAACCCTATGTCAGAGACACTGAGAAGAAGCCCCAATGTTCCCTCCAGGCACTTTCAGTGTGGGTGCCTTCTCCACGTGGTTCCTGGTTTCCCTGCAGCGCTGAAGAGAATGTTAGCAAAGAGGTAACCGGCACAGCGAAAACAGTACTCAAAGACAGGGAGAGCAAGCTCTCTCTTGGCACTTTGGATGTGGGACATACAGCGAGATGTTTGCTGCTTTTGCGTTTGGCTGTTGGGAGATTTACAGCACAAAGTTATCTAGTTGATTTGAAGCAGTTCCGAGAAAGTCTAAACATAATCGCCACTTCTCCCTCCTGGCACTTTCCATGTGGGAGATATAGCAGGATGTATATTGGTTTTGAGGACAACTCAATGGACAGTGTAGGGAGAAAAGTTCCTGGCTCCTTGAATGCCGTTCCTGGAGACACTGCGATCAATGAGGGAGATATGTCAAGATGTGTGTTGGTTTTGAGGACGGCTCTCTGGAGAGTCTTAGCAAAGAGGTCACAGGGATAATCAGAGCAATTCTCAGAGACACTGAGAACAAGATGGACAGTTCCCTCCTGGCACTTTCCCTGTAGGAGATACCGCAAGACGTTTCTGTAGATTGGGCACAGCGCTCTGCAGGGTGTTAGCAGAGACTTTCCCGGGACAGTGAAACCCTATGTCAGAGACACTGAGAAGAAGCCCCAATGTTCCCTCCAGGCACTTTCAGTGTGGGTGCCTTCTCCACGTGGTTCCTGGTTTCCCTGCAGCGCTGAAGAGAATGTTAGCAAAGAGGTAACCGGCACAGCGAAAACAGTACTCAAAGACAGGGAGAGCAAGCTCTCTCTTGGCACTTTGGATGTGGGACATACAGCGAGATGTTTGCTGCTTTTGCGTTTGGCTGTTGGGAGATTTACAGCACAAAGATATCTAGTTGATTTGAAGCAGTTCCGAGAAAGTCTAAACATAATCGCCACTTCTCCCTCCTGGCACTTTCCATGTGGGAGATATAGCAGGATGTATATTGGTTTTGAGGACAACTCAATGGACAGTGTAGGGAGAAAAGTTCCTGGCTCCTTGAATGCCGTTCCTGGAGACACTGCGATCAATGAGGGAGATATGTCAAGATGTGTGTTGGTTTTGAGGACGGCTCTCTGGAGAGTCTTAGCAAAGAGGTCACAGGGATAATCAGAGCAATTCTCAGAGACACTGAGAACAAGATGGACAGTTCCCTCCTGGCACTTTCCCTGTAGGAGATACCGCAAGACGTTTCTGTAGATTGGGCACAGCGCTCTGCAGGGTGTTAGCAGAGACTTTCCCGGGACAGTGAAACCCTATGTCAGAGACACTGAGAAGAAGCCCCAATGTTCCCTCCAGGCACTTTCAGTGTGGGTGCCTTCTCCACGTGGTTCCTGGTTTCCCTGCAGCGCTGAAGAGAATGTTAGCAAAGATGTAACCGGGACAGTGAAAACAGTACTCAAAGACAGGGAGAGCAAGCTCTCTCTTGGCACTTTGGATGTGGGACATACAGCGAGATGTTTGCTGCTTTTGCGTTTGGCTGTTGGGAGATTTACAGCACAAAGATATCTAGTTGATTTGAAGCAGTTCCGAGAAAGTCTAAACATAATCGCCACTTCTCCCTCCTGGCACTTTCCATGTGGGAGATATAGCAGGATGTATATTGGTTTTGAGGACAACTCAATGGACAGTGTAGGGAGAAAAGTTCCTGGCTCCTTGAATGCCGTTCCTGGAGACACTGCGATCAATGAGGGAGATATGTCAAGATGTGTGTTGGTTTTGAGGACGGCTCTCTGGAGAGTCTTAGCAAAGAGGTCACAGGGATAATCAGAGCAATTCTCAGAGACACTGAGAACAAGCTCGACAATTCCCTCCTGGCACTTTCCCTGTAGGAGATACCGCAAGACGTTTCTGTAGATTGGGCACAGCGCTCTGCAGGGTGTTAGCAGAGACTTTCCCGGGACAGTGAAACCCTATGTCAGAGACACTGAGAAGAAGCCCCAATGTTCCCTCCAGGCACTTTCAGTGTGGGTGCCTTCTCCACGTGGTTCCTGGTTTCCCTGCAGCGCTGAAGAGAATGTTAGCAAAGAGGTAACCGGCACAGCGAAAACAGTACTCAAAGACAGGGAGAGCAAGCTCTCTCTTGGCACTTTGGATGTGGGACATACAGCGAGATGTTTGCTGCTTTTGCGTTTGGCTGTTGGGAGATTTACAGCACAAAGATATCTAGTTGATTTGAAGCAGTTCCGAGAAAGTCTAAACATAATCGCCACTTCTCCCTCCTGGCACTTTCCATGTGGGAGATATAGCAGGATGTATATTGGTTTTGAGGACAACTCAATGGACAGTGTAGGGAGAAAAGTTCCTGGCTCCTTGAATGCCGTTCCTGGAGACACTGCGATCAATGAGGGAGATATGTCAAGATGTGTGTTGGTTTTGAGGACGGCTCTCTGGAGAGTCTTAGCAAAGAGGTCACAGGGATAATCAGAGCAATTCTCAGAGACACTGAGAACAAGATGGACAGTTCCCTCCTGGCACTTTCCCTGTAGGAGATACCGCAAGACGTTTCTGTAGATTGGGCACAGCGCTCTGCAGGGTGTTAGCAGAGACTTTCCCGGGACAGTGAAACCCTATGTCAGAGACACTGAGAAGAAGCCCCAATGTTCCCTCCAGGCACTTTCAGTGTGGGTGCCTTCTCCACGTGGTTCCTGGTTTCCCTGCAGCGCTGAAGAGAATGTTAGCAAAGAGGTAACCGGCACAGCGAAAACAGTACTCAAAGACAGGGAGAGCAAGCTCTCTCTTGGCACTTTGGATGTGGGACATACAGCGAGATGTTTGCTGCTTTTGCGTTTGGCTGTTGGGAGATTTACAGCACAAAGATATCTAGTTGATTTGAAGCAGTTCCGAGAAAGTCTAAACATAATCGCCACTTCTCCCTCCTGGCACTTTCCATGTGGGAGATATAGCAGGATGTATATTGGTTTTGAGGACAACTCAATGGACAGTGTAGGGAGAAAAGTTCCTGGCTCCTTGAATGCCGTTCCTGGAGACACTGCGATCAATGAGGGAGATATGTCAAGATGTGTGTTGGTTTTGAGGACGGCTCTCTGGAGAGTCTTAGCAAAGAGGTCACAGGGATAATCAGAGCAATTCTCAGAGACACTGAGAACAAGCTCGACAATTCCCTCCTGGCACTTTCCCTGTAGGAGATACCGCAAGACGTTTCTGTAGATTGGGCACAGCGCTCTGCAGGGTGTTAGCAGAGACTTTCCCGGGACAGTGAAACCCTATGTCAGAGACACTGAGAAGAAGCCCCAATGTTCCCTCCAGGCACTTTCAGTGTGGGTGCCTTCTCCACGTGGTTCCTGGTTTCCCTGCAGCGCTGAAGAGAATGTTAGCAAAGAGGTAACCGGCACAGCGAAAACAGTACTCAAAGACAGGGAGAGCAAGCTCTCTCTTGGCACTTTGGATGTGGGACATACAGCGAGATGTTTGCTGCTTTTGCGTTTGGCTGTTGGGAGATTTACAGCACAAAGATATCTAGTTGATTTGAAGCAGTTCCGAGAAAGTCTAAACATAATCGCCACTTCTCCCTCCTGGCACTTTCCATGTGGGAGATATAGCAGGATGTATATTGGTTTTGAGGACAACTCAATGGACAGTGTAGGGAGAAAAGTTCCTGGCTCCTTGAATGCCGTTCCTGGAGACACTGCGATCAATGAGGGAGATATGTCAAGATGTGTGTTGGTTTTGAGGACGGCTCTCTGGAGAGTCTTAGCAAAGAGGTCACAGGGATAATCAGAGCAATTCTCAGAGACACTGAGAACAAGCTCGACAATTCCCTCCTGGCACTTTCCCTGTAGGAGATACCGCAAGACGTTTCTGTAGATTGGGCACAGCGCTCTGCAGGGTGTTAGCAGAGACTTTCCCGGGACAGTGAAACCCTATGTCAGAGACACTGAGAAGAAGCCCCAATGTTCCCTCCAGGCACTTTCAGTGTGGGTGCCTTCTCCACGTGGTTCCTGGTTTCCCTGCAGCGCTGAAGAGAATGTTAGCAAAGAGGTAACCGGGACAGTGAAAACAGTACTCAAAGACAGGGAGAGCAAGCTCTCTCTTGGCACTTTGGATGTGGGACATACAGCGAGATGTTTGCTGCTTTTGCGTTTGGCTGTTGGGAGATTTACAGCACAAAGATATCTAGTTGATTTGAAGCAGTTCCGAGAAAGTCTAAACATAATCGCCACTTCTCCCTCCTGGCACTTTCCATGTGGGAGATATAGCTGGATGTATATTGGTTTTGAGGACAACTCAATGGACAGTGTAGGGAGAAAAGTTCCTGGCTCCTTGAATGCCGTTCCTGGAGACACTGCGATCAATGAGGGAGATATGTCAAGATGTGTGTTGGTTTTGAGGACGGCTCTCTGGAGAGTCTTAGCAAAGAGGTCACAGGGATAATCAGAGCAATTCTCAGAGACACTGAGAACAAGATGGACAGTTCCCTCCTGGCACTTTCCCTGTAGGAGATACCGCAAGACGTTTCTGTAGATTGGGCACAGCGCTCTGCAGGGTGTTAGCAGAGACTTTCCCGGGACAGTGAAAACCTATGTCAGAGACACTGAGAAGAAGCCCCAATGTTCCCTCCAGGCACTTTCAGTGTGGGTGCCTTCTCCACGTGGTTCCTGGTTTCCCTGCAGCGCTGAAGAGAATGTTAGCAAAGAGGTAACCGGGACAGTGAAAACAGTACTCAAAGACAGGGAGAGCAAGCTCTCTCTTGGCACTTTGGATGTGGGACATACAGCGAGATGTTTGCTGCTTTTGCGTTTGGCTGTTGGGAGATTTACAGCACAAAGATATCTAGTTGATTTGAAGCAGTTCCGAGAAAGTCTAAACATAATCGCCACTTCTCCCTCCTGGCACTTTCCATGTGGGAGATATAGCAGGATGTATATTGGTTTTGAGGACAACTCAATGGACAGTGTAGGGAGAAAAGTTCCTGGCTCCTTGAATGCCGTTCCTGGAGACACTGCGATCAATGAGGGAGATATGTCAAGATGTGTGTTGGTTTTGAGGACGGCTCTCTGGAGAGTCTTAGCAAAGAGGTCACAGGGATAATCAGAGCAATTCTCAGAGACACTGAGAACAAGCTCGACAATTCCCTCCTGGCACTTTCCCTGTAGGAGATACCGCAAGACGTTTCTGTAGATTGGGCACAGCGCTCTGCAGGGTGTTAGCAGAGACTTTCCCGGGACAGTGAAACCCTATGTCAGAGACACTGAGAAGAAGCCCCAATGTTCCCTCCAGGCACTTTCAGTGTGGGTGCCTTCTCCACGTGGTTCCTGGTTTCCCTGCAGCGCTGAAGAGAATGTTAGCAAAGAGGTAACCGGCACAGCGAAAACAGTACTCAAAGACAGGGAGAGCAAGCTCTCTCTTGGCACTTTGGATGTGGGACATACAGCGAGATGTTTGCTGCTTTTGCGTTTGGCTGTTGGGAGATTTACAGCACAAAGATATCTAGTTGATTTGAAGCAGTTCCGAGAAAGTCTAAACATAATCGCCACTTCTCCCTCCTGGCACTTTCCATGTGGGAGATATAGCAGGATGTATATTGGTTTTGAGGACAACTCAATGGACAGTGTAGGGAGAAAAGTTCCTGGCTCCTTGAATGCCGTTCCTGGAGACACTGCGATCAATGAGGGAGATATGTCAAGATGTGTGTTGGTTTTGAGGACGGCTCTCTGGAGAGTCTTAGCAAAGAGGTCACAGGGATAATCAGAGCAATTCTCAGAGACACTGAGAACAAGATGGACAGTTCCCTCCTGGCACTTTCCCTGTAGGAGATACCGCAAGACGTTTCTGTAGATTGGGCACAGCGCTCTGCAGGGTGTTAGCAGAGACTTTCCCGGGACAGTGAAACCCTATGTCAGAGACACTGAGAAGAAGCCCCAATGTTCCCTCCAGGCACTTTCAGTGTGGGTGCCTTCTCCACGTGGTTCCTGGTTTCCCTGCAGCGCTGAAGAGAATGTTAGCAAAGAGGTAACCGGCACAGCGAAAACAGTACTCAAAGACAGGGAGAGCAAGCTCTCTCTTGGCACTTTGGATGTGGGACATACAGCGAGATGTTTGCTGCTTTTGCGTTTGGCTGTTGGGAGATTTACAGCACAAAGATATCTAGTTGATTTGAAGCAGTTCCGAGAAAGTCTAAACATAATCGCCACTTCTCCCTCCTGGCACTTTCCATGTGGGAGATATAGCAGGATGTATATTGGTTTTGAGGACAACTCAATGGACAGTGTAGGGAGAAAAGTTCCTGGCTCCTTGAATGCCGTTCCTGGAGACACTGCGATCAATGAGGGAGATATGTCAAGATGTGTGTTGGTTTTGAGGACGGCTCTCTGGAGAGTCTTAGCAAAGAGGTCACAGGGATAATCAGAGCAATTCTCAGAGACACTGAGAACAAGATGGACAGTTCCCTCCTGGCACTTTCCCTGTAGGAGATACCGCAAGACGTTTCTGTAGATTGGGCACAGCGCTCTGCAGGGTGTTAGCAGAGACTTTCCCGGGACAGTGAAACCCTATGTCAGAGACACTGAGAAGAAGCCCCAATGTTCCCTCCAGGCACTTTCAGTGTGGGTGCCTTCTCCACGTGGTTCCTGGTTTCCCTGCAGCGCTGAAGAGAATGTTAGCAAAGAGGTAACCGGCACAGCGAAAACAGTACTCAAAGACAGGGAGAGCAAGCTCTCTCTTGGCACTTTGGATGTGGGACATACAGCGAGATGTTTGCTGCTTTTGCGTTTGGCTGTTGGGAGATTTACAGCACAAAGATATCTAGTTGATTTGAAGCAGTTCCGAGAAAGTCTAAACATAATCGCCACTTCTCCCTCCTGGCACTTTCCATGTGGGAGATATAGCTGGATGTATATTGGTTTTGAGGACAACTCAATGGACAGTGTAGGGAGAAAAGTTCCTGGCTCCTTGAATGCCGTTCCTGGAGACACTGCGATCAATGAGGGAGATATGTCAAGATGTGTGTTGGTTTTGAGGACGGCTCTCTGGAGAGTCTTAGCAAAGAGGTCACAGGGATAATCAGAGCAATTCTCAGAGACACTGAGAACAAGATGGACAGTTCCCTCCTGGCACTTTCCCTGTAGGAGATACCGCAAGACGTTTCTGTAGATTGGGCACAGCGCTCTGCAGGGTGTTAGCAGAGACTTTCCCGGGACAGTGAAACCCTATGTCAGAGACACTGAGAAGAAGCCCCAATGTTCCCTCCAGGCACTTTCAGTGTGGGTGCCTTCTCCACGTGGTTCCTGGTTTCCCTGCAGCGCTGAAGAGAATGTTAGCAAAGAGGTAACCGGGACAGTGAAAACAGTACTCAAAGAGAGGGAGAGCAAGCTCTCTCTTGGCACTTTGGATGTGGGACATACAGCGAGATGTTTGCTGCTTTTGCGTTTGGCTGTTGGGAGATTTACAGCACAAAGATATCTAGTTGATTTGAAGCAGTTCCGAGAAAGTCTAAACATAATCGCCACTTCTCCCTCCTGGCACTTTCCATGTGGGAGATATAGCAGGATGTATATTGGTTTTGAGGACAACTCAATGGACAGTGTAGGGAGAAAAGTTCCTGGCTCCTTGAATGCCGTTCCTGGAGACACTGCGATCAATGAGGGAGATATGTCAAGATGTGTGTTGGTTTTGAGGACGGCTCTCTGGAGAGTCTTAGCAAAGAGGTCACAGGGATAATCAGAGCAATTCTCAGAGACACTGAGAACAAGCTCGACAATTCCCTCCTGGCACTTTCCCTGTAGGAGATACCGCAAGACGTTTCTGTAGATTGGGCACAGCGCTCTGCAGGGTGTTAGCAGAGACTTTCCCGGGACAGTGAAACCCTATGTCAGAGACACTGAGAAGAAGCCCCAATGTTCCCTCCAGGCACTTTCAGTGTGGGTGCCTTCTCCACGTGGTTCCTGGTTTCCCTGCAGCGCTGAAGAGAATGTTAGCAAAGAGGTAACCGGCACAGCGAAAACAGTACTCAAAGACAGGGAGAGCAAGCTCTCTCTTGGCACTTTGGATGTGGGACATACAGCGAGATGTTTGCTGCTTTTGCGTTTGGCTGTTGGGAGATTTACAGCACAAAGATATCTAGTTGATTTGAAGCAGTTCCGAGAAAGTCTAAACATAATCGCCACTTCTCCCTCCTGGCACTTTCCATGTGGGAGATATAGCAGGATGTATATTGGTTTTGAGGACAACTCAATGGACAGTGTAGGGAGAAAAGTTCCTGGCTCCTTGAATGCCGTTCCTGGAGACACTGCGATCAATGAGGGAGATATGTCAAGATGTGTGTTGGTTTTGAGGACGGCTCTCTGGAGAGTCTTAGCAAAGAGGTCACAGGGATAATCAGAGCAATTCTCAGAGACACTGAGAACAAGATGGACAGTTCCCTCCTGGCACTTTCCCTGTAGGAGATACCGCAAGACGTTTCTGTAGATTGGGCACAGCGCTCTGCAGGGTGTTAGCAGAGACTTTCCCGGGACAGTGAAACCCTATGTCAGAGACACTGAGAAGAAGCCCCAATGTTCCCTCCAGGCACTTTCAGTGTGGGTGCCTTCTCCACGTGGTTCCTGGTTTCCCTGCAGCGCTGAAGAGAATGTTAGCAAAGAGGTAACCGGCACAGCGAAAACAGTACTCAAAGACAGGGAGAGCAAGCTCTCTCTTGGCACTTTGGATGTGGGACATACAGCGAGATGTTTGCTGCTTTTGCGTTTGGCTGTTGGGAGATTTACAGCACAAAGATATCTAGTTGATTTGAAGCAGTTCCGAGAAAGTCTAAACATAATCGCCACTTCTCCCTCCTGGCACTTTCCATGTGGGAGATATAGCAGGATGTATATTGGTTTTGAGGACAACTCAATGGACAGTGTAGGGAGAAAAGTTCCTGGCTCCTTGAATGCCGTTCCTGGAGACACTGCGATCAATGAGGGAGATATGTCAAGATGTGTGTTGGTTTTGAGGACGGCTCTCTGGAGAGTCTTAGCAAAGAGGTCACAGGGATAATCAGAGCAATTCTCAGAGACACTGAGAACAAGCTCGACAATTCCCTCCTGGCACTTTCCCTGTAGGAGATACCGCAAGACGTTTCTGTAGATTGGGCACAGCGCTCTGCAGGGTGTTAGCAGAGACTTTCCCGGGACAGTGAAACCCTATGTCAGAGACACTGAGAAGAAGCCCCAATGTTCCCTCCAGGCACTTTCAGTGTGGGTGCCTTCTCCACGTGGTTCCTGGTTTCCCTGCAGCGCTGAAGAGAATGTTAGCAAAGAGGTAACCGGCACAGCGAAAACAGTACTCAAAGACAGGGAGAGCAAGCTCTCTCTTGGCACTTTGGATGTGGGACATACAGCGAGATGTTTGCTGCTTTTGCGTTTGGCTGTTGGGAGATTTACAGCACAAAGATATCTAGTTGATTTGAAGCAGTTCCGAGAAAGTCTAAACATAATCGCCACTTCTCCCTCCTGGCACTTTCCATGTGGGAGATATAGCAGGATGTATATTGGTTTTGAGGACAACTCAATGGACAGTGTAGGGAGAAAAGTTCCTGGCTCCTTGAATGCCGTTCCTGGAGACACTGCGATCAATGAGGGAGATATGTCAAGATGTGTGTTGGTTTTGAGGACGGCTCTCTGGAGAGTCTTAGCAAAGAGGTCACAGGGATAATCAGAGCAATTCTCAGAGACACTGAGAACAAGATGGACAGTTCCCTCCTGGCACTTTCCCTGTAGGAGATACCGCAAGACGTTTCTGTAGATTGGGCACAGCGCTCTGCAGGGTGTTAGCAGAGACTTTCCCGGGACAGTGAAACCCTATGTCAGAGACACTGAGAAGAAGCCCCAATGTTCCCTCCAGGCACTTTCAGTGTGGGTGCCTTCTCCACGTGGTTCCTGGTTTCCCTGCAGCGCTGAAGAGAATGTTAGCAAAGAGGTAACCGGCACAGCGAAAACAGTACTCAAAGACAGGGAGAGCAAGCTCTCTCTTGGCACTTTGGATGTGGGACATACAGCGAGATGTTTGCTGCTTTTGCGTTTGGCTGTTGGGAGATTTACAGCACAAAGATATCTAGTTGATTTGAAGCAGTTCCGAGAAAGTCTAAACATAATCGCCACTTCTCCCTCCTGGCACTTTCCATGTGGGAGATATAGCAGGATGTATATTGGTTTTGAGGACAACTCAATGGACAGTGTAGGGAGAAAAGTTCCTGGCTCCTTGAATGCCGTTCCTGGAGACACTGCGATCAATGTGGGAGATATGTCAAGATGTGTGTTGGTTTTGAGGACGGCTCTCTGGAGAGTCTTAGCAAAGAGGTCACAGGGATAATCAGAGCAATTCTCAGAGACACTGAGAACAAGCTCGACAATTCCCTCCTGGCACTTTCCCTGTAGGAGATACCGCAAGACGTTTCTGTAGATTGGGCACAGCGCTCTGCAGGGTGTTAGCAGAGACTTTCCCGGGACAGTGAAACCCTATGTCAGAGACACTGAGAAGAAGCCCCAATGTTCCCTCCAGGCACTTTCAGTGTGGGTGCCTTCTCCACGTGGTTCCTGGTTTCCCTGCAGCGCTGAAGAGAATGTTAGCAAAGAGGTAACCGGCACAGCGAAAACAGTACTCAAAGACAGGGAGAGCAAGCTCTCTCTTGGCACTTTGGATGTGGGACATACAGCGAGATGTTTGCTGCTTTTGCGTTTGGCTGTTGGGAGATTTACAGCACAAAGATATCTAGTTGATTTGAAGCAGTTCCGAGAAAGTCTAAACATAATCGCCACTTCTCCCTCCTGGCACTTTCCATGTGGGAGATATAGCAGGATGTATATTGGTTTTGAGGACAACTCAATGGACAGTGTAGGGAGAAAAGTTCCTGGCTCCTTGAATGCCGTTCCTGGAGACACTGCGATCAATGAGGGAGATATGTCAAGATGTGTGTTGGTTTTGAGGACGGCTCTCTGGAGAGTCTTAGCAAAGAGGTCACAGGGATAATCAGAGCAATTCTCAGAGACACTGAGAACAAGATGGACAGTTCCCTCCTGGCACTTTCCCTGTAGGAGATACCGCAAGACGTTTCTGTAGATTGGGCACAGCGCTCTGCAGGGTGTTAGCAGAGACTTTCCCGGGACAGTGAAACCCTATGTCAGAGACACTGAGAAGAAGCCCCAATGTTCCCTCCAGGCACTTTCAGTGTGGGTGCCTTCTCCACGTGGTTCCTGGTTTCCCTGCAGCGCTGAAGAGAATGTTAGCAAAGAGGTAACCGGCACAGCGAAAACAGTACTCAAAGACAGGGAGAGCAAGCTCTCTCTTGGCACTTTGGATGTGGGACATACAGCGAGATGTTTGCTGCTTTTGCGTTTGGCTGTTGGGAGATTTACAGCACAAAGATATCTAGTTGATTTGAAGCAGTTCCGAGAAAGTCTAAACATAATCGCCACTTCTCCCTCCTGGCACTTTCCATGTGGGAGATATAGCAGGATGTATATTGGTTTTGAGGACAACTCAATGGACAGTGTAGGGAGAAAAGTTCCTGGCTCCTTGAATGCCGTTCCTGGAGACACTGCGATCAATGAGGGAGATATGTCAAGATGTGTGTTGGTTTTGAGGACGGCTCTCTGGAGAGTCTTAGCAAAGAGGTCACAGGGATAATCAGAGCAATTCTCAGAGACACTGAGAACAAGCTCGACAATTCCCTCCTGGCACTTTCCCTGTAGGAGATACCGCAAGACGTTTCTGTAGATTGGGCACAGCGCTCTGCAGGGTGTTAGCAGAGACTTTCCCGGGACAGTGAAACCCTATGTCAGAGACACTGAGAAGAAGCCCCAATGTTCCCTCCAGGCACTTTCAGTGTGGGTGCCTTCTCCACGTGGTTCCTGGTTTCCCTGCAGCGCTGAAGAGAATGTTAGCAAAGAGGTAACCGGCACAGCGAAAACAGTACTCAAAGACAGGGAGAGCAAGCTCTCTCTTGGCACTTTGGATGTGGGACATACAGCGAGATGTTTGCTGCTTTTGCGTTTGGCTGTTGGGAGATTTACAGCACAAAGATATCTAGTTGATTTGAAGCAGTTCCGAGAAAGTCTAAACATAATCGCCACTTCTCCCTCCTGGCACTTTCCATGTGGGAGATATAGCAGGATGTATATTGGTTTTGAGGACAACTCAATGGACAGTGTAGGGAGAAAAGTTCCTGGCTCCTTGAATGCCGTTCCTGGAGACACTGCGATCAATGTGGGAGATATGTCAAGATGTGTGTTGGTTTTGAGGACGGCTCTCTGGAGAGTCTTAGCAAAGAGGTCACAGGGATAATCAGAGCAATTCTCAGAGACACTGAGAACAAGCTCGACAATTCCCTCCTGGCACTTTCCCTGTAGGAGATACCGCAAGACGTTTCTGTAGATTGGGCACAGCGCTCTGCAGGGTGTTAGCAGAGACTTTCCCGGGACAGTGAAACCCTATGTCAGAGACACTGAGAAGAAGCCCCAATGTTCCCTCCAGGCACTTTCAGTGTGGGTGCCTTCTCCACGTGGTTCCTGGTTTCCCTGCAGCGCTGAAGAGAATGTTAGCAAAGAGGTAACCGGCACAGCGAAAACAGTACTCAAAGACAGGGAGAGCAAGCTCTCTCTTGGCACTTTGGATGTGGGACATACAGCGAGATGTTTGCTGCTTTTGCGTTTGGCTGTTGGGAGATTTACAGCACAAAGATATCTAGTTGATTTGAAGCAGTTCCGAGAAAGTCTAAACATAATCGCCACTTCTCCCTCCTGGCACTTTCCATGTGGGAGATATAGCAGGATGTATATTGGTTTTGAGGACAACTCAATGGACAGTGTAGGGAGAAAAGTTCCTGGCTCCTTGAATGCCGTTCCTGGAGACACTGCGATCAATGAGGGAGATATGTCAAGATGTGTGTTGGTTTTGAGGACGGCTCTCTGGAGAGTCTTAGCAAAGAGGTCACAGGGATAATCAGAGCAATTCTCAGAGACACTGAGAACAAGATGGACAGTTCCCTCCTGGCACTTTCCCTGTAGGAGATACCGCAAGACGTTTCTGTAGATTGGGCACAGCGCTCTGCAGGGTGTTAGCAGAGACTTTCCCGGGACAGTGAAACCCTATGTCAGAGACACTGAGAAGAAGCCCCAATGTTCCCTCCAGGCACTTTCAGTGTGGGTGCCTTCTCCACGTGGTTCCTGGTTTCCCTGCAGCGCTGAAGAGAATGTTAGCAAAGAGGTAACCGGCACAGCGAAAACAGTACTCAAAGACAGGGAGAGCAAGCTCTCTCTTGGCACTTTGGATGTGGGACATACAGCGAGATGTTTGCTGCTTTTGCGTTTGGCTGTTGGGAGATTTACAGCACAAAGTTATCTAGTTGATTTGAAGCAGTTCCGAGAAAGTCTAAACATAATCGCCACTTCTCCCTCCTGGCACTTTCCATGTGGGAGATATAGCAGGATGTATATTGGTTTTGAGGACAACTCAATGGACAGTGTAGGGAGAAAAGTTCCTGGCTCCTTGAATGCCGTTCCTGGAGACACTGCGATCAATGAGGGAGATATGTCAAGATGTGTGTTGGTTTTGAGGACGGCTCTCTGGAGAGTCTTAGCAAAGAGGTCACAGGGATAATCAGAGCAATTCTCAGAGACACTGAGAACAAGATGGACAGTTCCCT
Organism: Chroicocephalus ridibundus; assembly: GCF_963924245.1. Taxonomy (NCBI): domain Eukaryota; kingdom Metazoa; phylum Chordata; class Aves; order Charadriiformes; family Laridae; genus Chroicocephalus; species Chroicocephalus ridibundus. The sequence goes on from NW_026961689.1 coordinate 42,258, forward strand.
CCTGGCACTTTCCCTGTAGGAGATACCGCAAGACGTTTCTGTAGATTGGGCACAGCGCTCTGCAGGGTGTTAGCAGAGACTTTCCCGGGACAGTGAAACCCTATGTCAGAGACACTGAGAAGAAGCCCCAATGTTCCCTCCAGGCACTTTCAGTGTGGGTGCCTTCTCCACGTGGTTCCTGGTTTCCCTGCAGCGCTGAAGAGAATGTTAGCAAAGAGGTAACCGGCACAGCGAAAACAGTACTCAAAGACAGGGAGAGCAAGCTCTCTCTTGGCACTTTGGATGTGGGACATACAGCGAGATGTTTGCTGCTTTTGCGTTTGGCTGTTGGGAGATTTACAGCACAAAGATATCTAGTTGATTTGAAGCAGTTCCGAGAAAGTCTAAACATAATCGCCACTTCTCCCTCCTGGCACTTTCCATGTGGGAGATATAGCAGGATGTATATTGGTTTTGAGGACAACTCAATGGACAGTGTAGGGAGAAAAGTTCCTGGCTCCTTGAATGCCGTTCCTGGAGACACTGCGATCAATGAGGGAGATATGTCAAGATGTGTGTTGGTTTTGAGGACGGCTCTCTGGAGAGTCTTAGCAAAGAGGTCACAGGGATAATCAGAGCAATTCTCAGAGACACTGAGAACAAGATGGACAGTTCCCTCCTGGCACTTTCCCTGTAGGAGATACCGCAAGACGTTTCTGTAGATTGGGCACAGCGCTCTGCAGGGTGTTAGCAGAGACTTTCCCGGGACAGTGAAACCCTATGTCAGAGACACTGAGAAGAAGCCCCAATGTTCCCTCCAGGCACTTTCAGTGTGGGTGCCTTCTCCACGTGGTTCCTGGTTTCCCTGCAGCGCTGAAGAGAATGTTAGCAAAGAGGTAACCGGGACAGTGAAAACAGTACTCAAAGACAGGGAGAGCAAGCTCTCTCTTGGCACTTTGGATGTGGGACATACAGCGAGATGTTTGCTGCTTTTGCGTTTGGCTGTTGGGAGATTTACAGCACAAAGATATCTAGTTGATTTGAAGCAGTTCCGAGAAAGTCTAAACATAATCGCCACTTCTCCCTCCTGGCACTTTCCATGTGGGAGATATAGCAGGATGTATATTGGTTTTGAGGACAACTCAATGGACAGTGTAGGGAGAAAAGTTCCTGGCTCCTTGAATGCCGTTCCTGGAGACACTGCGATCAATGAGGGAGATATGTCAAGATGTGTGTTGGTTTTGAGGACGGCTCTCTGGAGAGTCTTAGCAAAGAGGTCACAGGGATAATCAGAGCAATTCTCAGAGACACTGAGAACAAGATGGACAGTTCCCTCCTGGCACTTTCCCTGTAGGAGATACCGCAAGACGTTTCTGTAGATTGGGCACAGCGCTCTGCAGGGTGTTAGCAGAGACTTTCCCGGGACAGTGAAACCCTATGTCAGAGACACTGAGAAGAAGCCCCAATGTTCCCTCCAGGCACTTTCAGTGTGGGTGCCTTCTCCACGTGGTTCCTGGTTTCCCTGCAGCGCTGAAGAGAATGTTAGCAAAGAGGTAACCGGCACAGCGAAAACAGTACTCAAAGACAGGGAGAGCAAGCTCTCTCTTGGCACTTTGGATGTGGGACATACAGCGAGATGTTTGCTGCTTTTGCGTTTGGCTGTTGGGAGATTTACAGCACAAAGATATCTAGTTGATTTGAAGCAGTTCCGAGAAAGTCTAAACATAATCGCCACTTCTCCCTCCTGGCACTTTCCATGTGGGAGATATAGCAGGATGTATATTGGTTTTGAGGACAACTCAATGGACAGTGTAGGGAGAAAAGTTCCTGGCTCCTTGAATGCCGTTCCTGGAGACACTGCGATCAATGTGGGAGATATGTCAAGATGTGTGTTGGTTTTGAGGACGGCTCTCTGGAGAGTCTTAGCAAAGAGGTCACAGGCATAATCAGAGCAATTCTCAGAGACACTGAGAACAAGATGGACAGTTCCCTCCTGGCACTTTCCCTGTAGGAGATACCGCAAGACGTTTCTATAGATTGGGCACAGCGCTCTGCAGGGTGTTAGCAGAGACTTTCCCGGGACAGTGAAACCCTATGTCAGAGACACTGAGAAGAAGCCCCAATGTTCCCTCCAGGCACTTTCAGTGTGGGTGCCTTCTCCACGTGGTTCCTGGTTTCCCTGCAGCGCTGAAGAGAATGTTAGCAAAGAGGTAACCGGCACAGCGAAAACAGTACTCAAAGACAGGGAGAGCAAGCTCTCTCTTGGCACTTTGGATGTGGGACATACAGCGAGATGTTTGCTGCTTTTGCGTTTGGCTGTTGGGAGATTTACAGCACAAAGATATCTAGTTGATTTGAAGCAGTTCCGAGAAAGTCTAAACATAATCGCCACTTCTCCCTCCTGGCACTTTCCATGTGGGAGATATAGCAGGATGTATATTGGTTTTGAGGACAACTCAATGGACAGTGTAGGGAGAAAAGTTCCTGGCTCCTTGAATGCCGTTCCTGGAGACACTGCGATCAATGTGGGAGATATGTCAAGATGTGTGTTGGTTTTGAGGACGGCTCTCTGGAGAGTCTTAGCAAAGAGGTCACAGGGATAATCAGAGCAATTCTCAGAGACACTGAGAACAAGATGGACAGTTCCCTCCTGGCACTTTCCCTGTAGGAGATACCGCAAGACGTTTCTGTAGATTGGGCACAGCGCTCTGCAGGGTGTTAGCAGAGACTTTCCCGGGACAGTGAAACCCTATGTCAGAGACACTGAGAAGAAGCCCCAATGTTCCCTCCAGGCACTTTCAGTGTGGGTGCCTTCTCCACGTGGTTCCTGGTTTCCCTGCAGCGCTGAAGAGAATGTTAGCAAAGAGGTAACCGGCACAGCGAAAACAGTACTCAAAGACAGGGAGAGCAAGCTCTCTCTTGGCACTTTGGATGTGGGACATACAGCGAGATGTTTGCTGCTTTTGCGTTTGGCTGTTGGGAGATTTACAGCACAAAGATATCTAGTTGATTTGAAGCAGTTCCGAGAAAGTCTAAACATAATCGCCACTTCTCCCTCCTGGCACTTTCCATGTGGGAGATATAGCAGGATGTATATTGGTTTTGAGGACAACTCAATGGACAGTGTAGGGAGAAAAGTTCCTGGCTCCTTGAATGCCGTTCCTGGAGACACTGCGATCAATGTGGGAGATATGTCAAGATGTGTGTTGGTTTTGAGGACGGCTCTCTGGAGAGTCTTAGCAAAGAGGTCACAGGCATAATCAGAGCAATTCTCAGAGACACTGAGAACAAGATGGACAGTTCCCTCCTGGCACTTTCCCTGTAGGAGATACCGCAAGACGTTTCTATAGATTGGGCACAGCGCTCTGCAGGGTGTTAGCAGAGACTTTCCCGGGACAGTGAAACCCTATGTCAGAGACACTGAGAAGAAGCCCCAATGTTCCCTCCAGGCACTTTCAGTGTGGGTGCCTTCTCCACGTGGTTCCTGGTTTCCCTGCAGCGCTGAAGAGAATGTTAGCAAAGAGGTAACCGGCACAGCGAAAACAGTACTCAAAGACAGGGAGAGCAAGCTCTCTCTTGGCACTTTGGATGTGGGACATACAGCGAGATGTTTGCTGCTTTTGCGTTTGGCTGTTGGGAGATTTACAGCACAAAGATATCTAGTTGATTTGAAGCAGTTCCGAGAAAGTCTAAACATAATCGCCACTTCTCCCTCCTGGCACTTTCCATGTGGGAGATATAGCAGGATGTATATTGGTTTTGAGGACAACTCAATGGACAGTGTAGGGAGAAAAGTTCCTGGCTCCTTGAATGCCGTTCCTGGAGACACTGCGATCAATGTGGGAGATATGTCAAGATGTGTGTTGGTTTTGAGGACGGCTCTCTGGAGAGTCTTAGCAAAGAGGTCACAGGGATAATCAGAGCAATTCTCAGAGACACTGAGAACAAGATGGACAGTTCCCTCCTGGCACTTTCCCTGTAGGAGATACCGCAAGACGTTTCTGTAGATTGGGCACAGCGCTCTGCAGGGTGTTAGCAGAGACTTTCCCGGGACAGTGAAACCCTATGTCAGAGACACTGAGAAGAAGCCCCAATGTTCCCTCCAGGCACTTTCAGTGTGGGTGCCTTCTCCACGTGGTTCCTGGTTTCCCTGCAGCGCTGAAGAGAATGTTAGCAAAGAGGTAACCGGCACAGCGAAAACAGTACTCAAAGAGAGGGAGAGCAAGCTCTCTCTTGGCACTTTGGATGTGGGACATACAGCGAGATGTTTGCTGCTTTTGCGTTTGGCTGTTGGGAGATTTACAGCACAAAGTTATCTAGTTGATTTGAAGCAGTTCCGAGAAAGTCTAAACATAATCGCCACTTCTCCCTCCTGGCACTTTCCATGTGGGAGATATAGCAGGATGTATATTGGTTTTGAGGACAACTCAATGGACAGTGTAGGGAGAAAAGTTCCTGGCTCCTTGAATGCCGTTCCTGGAGACACTGCGATCAATGAGGGAGATATGTCAAGATGTGTGTTGGTTTTGAGGACGGCTCTCTGGAGAGTCTTAGCAAAGAGGTCACAGGGATAATCAGAGCAATTCTCAGAGACACTGAGAACAAGATGGACAGTTCCCTCCTGGCACTTTCCCTGTAGGAGATACCGCAAGACGTTTCTGTAGATTGGGCACAGCGCTCTGCAGGGTGTTAGCAGAGACTTTCCCGGGACAGTGAAACCCTATGTCAGAGACACTGAGAAGAAGCCCCAATGTTCCCTCCAGGCACTTTCAGTGTGGGTGCCTTCTCCACGTGGTTCCTGGTTTCCCTGCAGCGCTGAAGAGAATGTTAGCAAAGAGGTAACCGGCACAGCGAAAACAGTACTCAAAGACAGGGAGAGCAAGCTCTCTCTTGGCACTTTGGATGTGGGACATACAGCGAGATGTTTGCTGCTTTTGCGTTTGGCTGTTGGGAGATTTACAGCACAAAGATATCTAGTTGATTTGAAGCAGTTCCGAGAAAGTCTAAACATAATCGCCACTTCTCCCTCCTGGCACTTTCCATGTGGGAGATATAGCAGGATGTATATTGGTTTTGAGGACAACTCAATGGACAGTGTAGGGAGAAAAGTTCCTGGCTCCTTGAATGCCGTTCCTGGAGACACTGCGATCAATGAGGGAGATATGTCAAGATGTGTGTTGGTTTTGAGGACGGCTCTCTGGAGAGTCTTAGCAAAGAGGTCACAGGGATAATCAGAGCAATTCTCAGAGACACTGAGAACAAGATGGACAGTTCCCTCCTGGCACTTTCCCTGTAGGAGATACCGCAAGACGTTTCTGTAGATTGGGCACAGCGCTCTGCAGGGTGTTAGCAGAGACTTTCCCGGGACAGTGAAACCCTATGTCAGAGACACTGAGAAGAAGCCCCAATGTTCCCTCCAGGCACTTTCAGTGTGGGTGCCTTCTCCACGTGGTTCCTGGTTTCCCTGCAGCGCTGAAGAGAATGTTAGCAAAGAGGTAACCGGCACAGCGAAAACAGTACTCAAAGACAGGGAGAGCAATCTCTCTCTTGGCACTTTGGATGTGGGACATACAGCGAGATGTTTGCTGCTTTTGCGTTTGGCTGTTGGGAGATTTACAGCACAAAGTTATCTAGTTGATTTAAAGCAGTTCCGAGAAAGTCTAAACATAATCGCCACTTCTCCCTCCTGGCACTTTCCATGTGGGAGATATAGCAGGATGTATATTGGTTTTGAGGACAACTCAATGGACAGTGTAGGGAGAAAAGTTCCTGGCTCCTTGAATGCCGTTCCTGGAGACACTGCGATCAATGAGGGAGATATGTCAAGATGTGTGTTGGTTTTGAGGACGGCTCTCTGGAGAGTCTTAGCAAAGAGGTCACAGGGATAATCAGAGCAATTCTCAGAGACACTGAGAACAAGATGGACAGTTCCCTCCTGGCACTTTCCCTGTAGGAGATACCGCAAGACGTTTCTGTAGATTGGGCACAGCGCTCTGCAGGGTGTTAGCAGAGACTTTCCCGGGACAGTGAAACCCTATGTCAGAGACACTGAGAAGAAGCCCCAATGTTCCCTCCAGGCACTTTCAGTGTGGGTGCCTTCTCCACGTGGTTCCTGGTTTCCCTGCAGCGCTGAAGAGAATGTTAGCAAAGAGGTAACCGGCACAGCGAAAACAGTACTCAAAGACAGGGAGAGCAAGCTCTCTCTTGGCACTTTGGATGTGGGACATACAGCGAGATGTTTGCTGCTTTTGCGTTTGGCTGTTGGGAGATTTACAGCACAAAGATATCTAGTTGATTTGAAGCAGTTCCGAGAAAGTCTAAACATAATCGCCACTTCTCCCTCCTGGCACTTTCCATGTGGGAGATATAGCAGGATGTATATTGGTTTTGAGGACAACTCAATGGACAGTGTAGGGAGAAAAGTTCCTGGCTCCTTGAATGCCGTTCCTGGAGACACTGCGATCAATGTGGGAGATATGTCAAGATGTGTGTTGGTTTTGAGGACGGCTCTCTGGAGAGTCTTAGCAAAGAGGTCACAGGGATAATCAGAGCAATTCTCAGAGACACTGAGAACAAGATGGACAGTTCCCTCCTGGCACTTTCCCTGTAGGAGATACCGCAAGACGTTTCTGTAGATTGGGCACAGCGCTCTGCAGGGTGTTAGCAGAGACTTTCCCGGGACAGTGAAACCCTATGTCAGAGACACTGAGAAGAAGCCCCAATGTTCCCTCCAGGCACTTTCAGTGTGGGTGCCTTCTCCACGTGGTTCCTGGTTTCCCTGCAGCGCTGAAGAGAATGTTAGCAAAGAGGTAACCGGCACAGCGAAAACAGTACTCAAAGACAGGGAGAGCAAGCTCTCTCTTGGCACTTTGGATGTGGGACATACAGCGAGATGTTTGCTGCTTTTGCGTTTGGCTGTTGGGAGATTTACAGCACAAAGATATCTAGTTGATTTGAAGCAGTTCCGAGAAAGTCTAAACATAATCGCCACTTCTCCCTCCTGGCACTTTCCATGTGGGAGATATAGCAGGATGTATATTGGTTTTGAGGACAACTCAATGGACAGTGTAGGGAGAAAAGTTCCTGGCTCCTTGAATGCCGTTCCTGGAGACACTGCGATCAATGAGGGAGATATGTCAAGATGTGTGTTGGTTTTGAGGACGGCTCTCTGGAGAGTCTTAGCAAAGAGGTCACAGGGATAATCAGAGCAATTCTCAGAGACACTGAGAACAAGATGGACAGTTCCCTCCTGGCACTTTCCCTGTAGGAGATACCGCAAGACGTTTCTGTAGATTGGGCACAGCGCTCTGCAGGGTGTTAGCAGAGACTTTCCCGGGACAGTGAAACCCTATGTCAGAGACACTGAGAAGAAGCCCCAATGTTCCCTCCAGGCACTTTCAGTGTGGGTGCCTTCTCCACGTGGTTCCTGGTTTCCCTGCAGCGCTGAAGAGAATGTTAGCAAAGAGGTAACCGGGACAGTGAAAACAGTACTCAAAGACAGGGAGAGCAAGCTCTCTCTTGGCACTTTGGATGTGGGACATACAGCGAGATGTTTGCTGCTTTTGCGTTTGGCTGTTGGGAGATTTACAGCACAAAGATATCTAGTTGATTTGAAGCAGTTCCGAGAAAGTCTAAACATAATCGCCACTTCTCCCTCCTGGCACTTTCCATGTGGGAGATATAGCAGGATGTATATTGGTTTTGAGGACAACTCAATGGACAGTGTAGGGAGAAAAGTTCCTGGCTCCTTGAATGCCGTTCCTGGAGACACTGCGATCAATGAGGGAGATATGTCAAGATGTGTGTTGGTTTTGAGGACGGCTCTCTGGAGAGTCTTAGCAAAGAGGTCACAGGGATAATCAGAGCAATTCTCAGAGACACTGAGAACAAGATGGACAGTTCCCTCCTGGCACTTTCCCTGTAGGAGATACCGCAAGACGTTTCTGTAGATTGGGCACAGCGCTCTGCAGGGTGTTAGCAGAGACTTTCCCGGGACAGTGAAACCCTATGTCAGAGACACTGAGAAGAAGCCCCAATGTTCCCTCCAGGCACTTTCAGTGTGGGTGCCTTCTCCACGTGGTTCCTGGTTTCCCTGCAGCGCTGAAGAGAATGTTAGCAAAGAGGTAACCGGCACAGCGAAAACAGTACTCAAAGACAGGGAGAGCAAGCTCTCTCTTGGCACTTTGGATGTGGGACATACAGCGAGATGTTTGCTGCTTTTGCGTTTGGCTGTTGGGAGATTTACAGCACAAAGATATCTAGTTGATTTGAAGCAGTTCCGAGAAAGTCTAAACATAATCGCCACTTCTCCCTCCTGGCACTTTCCATGTGGGAGATATAGCAGGATGTATATTGGTTTTGAGGACAACTCAATGGACAGTGTAGGGAGAAAAGTTCCTGGCTCCTTGAATGCCGTTCCTGGAGACACTGCGATCAATGTGGGAGATATGTCAAGATGTGTGTTGGTTTTGAGGACGGCTCTCTGGAGAGTCTTAGCAAAGAGGTCACAGGCATAATCAGAGCAATTCTCAGAGACACTGAGAACAAGATGGACAGTTCCCTCCTGGCACTTTCCCTGTAGGAGATACCGCAAGACGTTTCTATAGATTGGGCACAGCGCTCTGCAGGGTGTTAGCAGAGACTTTCCCGGGACAGTGAAACCCTATGTCAGAGACACTGAGAAGAAGCCCCAATGTTCCCTCCAGGCACTTTCAGTGTGGGTGCCTTCTCCACGTGGTTCCTGGTTTCCCTGCAGCGCTGAAGAGAATGTTAGCAAAGAGGTAACCGGCACAGCGAAAACAGTACTCAAAGACAGGGAGAGCAAGCTCTCTCTTGGCACTTTGGATGTGGGACATACAGCGAGATGTTTGCTGCTTTTGCGTTTGGCTGTTGGGAGATTTACAGCACAAAGATATCTAGTTGATTTGAAGCAGTTCCGAGAAAGTCTAAACATAATCGCCACTTCTCCCTCCTGGCACTTTCCATGTGGGAGATATAGCAGGATGTATATTGGTTTTGAGGACAACTCAATGGACAGTGTAGGGAGAAAAGTTCCTGGCTCCTTGAATGCCGTTCCTGGAGACACTGCGATCAATGTGGGAGATATGTCAAGATGTGTGTTGGTTTTGAGGACGGCTCTCTGGAGAGTCTTAGCAAAGAGGTCACAGGGATAATCAGAGCAATTCTCAGAGACACTGAGAACAAGATGGACAGTTCCCTCCTGGCACTTTCCCTGTAGGAGATACCGCAAGACGTTTCTGTAGATTGGGCACAGCGCTCTGCAGGGTGTTAGCAGAGACTTTCCCGGGACAGTGAAACCCTATGTCAGAGACACTGAGAAGAAGCCCCAATGTTCCCTCCAGGCACTTTCAGTGTGGGTGCCTTCTCCACGTGGTTCCTGGTTTCCCTGCAGCGCTGAAGAGAATGTTAGCAAAGAGGTAACCGGCACAGCGAAAACAGTACTCAAAGACAGGGAGAGCAAGCTCTCTCTTGGCACTTTGGATGTGGGACATACAGCGAGATGTTTGCTGCTTTTGCGTTTGGCTGTTGGGAGATTTACAGCACAAAGATATCTAGTTGATTTGAAGCAGTTCCGAGAAAGTCTAAACATAATCGCCACTTCTCCCTCCTGGCACTTTCCATGTGGGAGATATAGCAGGATGTATATTGGTTTTGAGGACAACTCAATGGACAGTGTAGGGAGAAAAGTTCCTGGCTCCTTGAATGCCGTTCCTGGAGACACTGCGATCAATGTGGGAGATATGTCAAGATGTGTGTTGGTTTTGAGGACGGCTCTCTGGAGAGTCTTAGCAAAGAGGTCACAGGCATAATCAGAGCAATTCTCAGAGACACTGAGAACAAGATGGACAGTTCCCTCCTGGCACTTTCCCTGTAGGAGATACCGCAAGACGTTTCTATAGATTGGGCACAGCGCTCTGCAGGGTGTTAGCAGAGACTTTCCCGGGACAGTGAAACCCTATGTCAGAGACACTGAGAAGAAGCCCCAATGTTCCCTCCAGGCACTTTCAGTGTGGGTGCCTTCTCCACGTGGTTCCTGGTTTCCCTGCAGCGCTGAAGAGAATGTTAGCAAAGAGGTAACCGGCACAGCGAAAACAGTACTCAAAGACAGGGAGAGCAAGCTCTCTCTTGGCACTTTGGATGTGGGACATACAGCGAGATGTTTGCTGCTTTTGCGTTTGGCTGTTGGGAGATTTACAGCACAAAGATATCTAGTTGATTTGAAGCAGTTCCGAGAAAGTCTAAACATAATCGCCACTTCTCCCTCCTGGCACTTTCCATGTGGGAGATATAGCAGGATGTATATTGGTTTTGAGGACAACTCAATGGACAGTGTAGGGAGAAAAGTTCCTGGCTCCTTGAATGCCGTTCCTGGAGACACTGCGATCAATGTGGGAGATATGTCAAGATGTGTGTTGGTTTTGAGGACGGCTCTCTGGAGAGTCTTAGCAAAGAGGTCACAGGGATAATCAGAGCAATTCTCAGAGACACTGAGAACAAGATGGACAGTTCCCTCCTGGCACTTTCCCTGTAGGAGATACCGCAAGACGTTTCTGTAGATTGGGCACAGCGCTCTGCAGGGTGTTAGCAGAGACTTTCCCGGGACAGTGAAACCCTATGTCAGAGACACTGAGAAGAAGCCCCAATGTTCCCTCCAGGCACTTTCAGTGTGGGTGCCTTCTCCACGTGGTTCCTGGTTTCCCTGCAGCGCTGAAGAGAATGTTAGCAAAGAGGTAACCGGCACAGCGAAAACAGTACTCAAAGAGAGGGAGAGCAAGCTCTCTCTTGGCACTTTGGATGTGGGACATACAGCGAGATGTTTGCTGCTTTTGCGTTTGGCTGTTGGGAGATTTACAGCACAAAGTTATCTAGTTGATTTGAAGCAGTTCCGAGAAAGTCTAAACATAATCGCCACTTCTCCCTCCTGGCACTTTCCATGTGGGAGATATAGCAGGATGTATATTGGTTTTGAGGACAACTCAATGGACAGTGTAGGGAGAAAAGTTCCTGGCTCCTTGAATGCCGTTCCTGGAGACACTGCGATCAATGAGGGAGATATGTCAAGATGTGTGTTGGTTTTGAGGACGGCTCTCTGGAGAGTCTTAGCAAAGAGGTCACAGGGATAATCAGAGCAATTCTCAGAGACACTGAGAACAAGATGGACAGTTCCCTCCTGGCACTTTCCCTGTAGGAGATACCGCAAGACGTTTCTGTAGATTGGGCACAGCGCTCTGCAGGGTGTTAGCAGAGACTTTCCCGGGACAGTGAAACCCTATGTCAGAGACACTGAGAAGAAGCCCCAATGTTCCCTCCAGGCACTTTCAGTGTGGGTGCCTTCTCCACGTGGTTCCTGGTTTCCCTGCAGCGCTGAAGAGAATGTTAGCAAAGAGGTAACCGGCACAGCGAAAACAGTACTCAAAGACAGGGAGAGCAAGCTCTCTCTTGGCACTTTGGATGTGGGACATACAGCGAGATGTTTGCTGCTTTTGCGTTTGGCTGTTGGGAGATTTACAGCACAAAGATATCTAGTTGATTTGAAGCAGTTCCGAGAAAGTCTAAACATAATCGCCACTTCTCCCTCCTGGCACTTTCCATGTGGGAGATATAGCAGGATGTATATTGGTTTTGAGGACAACTCAATGGACAGTGTAGGGAGAAAAGTTCCTGGCTCCTTGAATGCCGTTCCTGGAGACACTGCGATCAATGAGGGAGATATGTCAAGATGTGTGTTGGTTTTGAGGACGGCTCTCTGGAGAGTCTTAGCAAAGAGGTCACAGGGATAATCAGAGCAATTCTCAGAGACACTGAGAACAAGATGGACAGTTCCCTCCTGGCACTTTCCCTGTAGGAGATACCGCAAGACGTTTCTGTAGATTGGGCACAGCGCTCTGCAGGGTGTTAGCAGAGACTTTCCCGGGACAGTGAAACCCTATGTCAGAGACACTGAGAAGAAGCCCCAATGTTCCCTCCAGGCACTTTCAGTGTGGGTGCCTTCTCCACGTGGTTCCTGGTTTCCCTGCAGCGCTGAAGAGAATGTTAGCAAAGAGGTAACCGGCACAGCGAAAACAGTACTCAAAGACAGGGAGAGCAAGCTCTCTCTTGGCACTTTGGATGTGGGACATACAGCGAGATGTTTGCTGCTTTTGCGTTTGGCTGTTGGGAGATTTACAGCACAAAGTTATCTAGTTGATTTAAAGCAGTTCCGAGAAAGTCTAAACATAATCGCCACTTCTCCCTCCTGGCACTTTCCATGTGGGAGATATAGCAGGATGTATATTGGTTTTGAGGACAACTCAATGGACAGTGTAGGGAGAAAAGTTCCTGGCTCCTTGAATGCCGTTCCTGGAGACACTGCGATCAATGAGGGAGATATGTCAAGATGTGTGTTGGTTTTGAGGACGGCTCTCTGGAGAGTCTTAGCAAAGAGGTCACAGGGATAATCAGAGCAATTCTCAGAGACACTGAGAACAAGATGGACAGTTCCCTCCTGGCACTTTCCCTGTAGGAGATACCGCAAGACGTTTCTGTAGATTGGGCACAGCGCTCTGCAGGGTGTTAGCAGAGACTTTCCCGGGACAGTGAAACCCTATGTCAGAGACACTGAGAAGAAGCCCCAATGTTCCCTCCAGGCACTTTCAGTGTGGGTGCCTTCTCCACGTGGTTCCTGGTTTCCCTGCAGCGCTGAAGAGAATGTTAGCAAAGAGGTAACCGGCACAGCGAAAACAGTACTCAAAGACAGGGAGAGCAATCTCTCTCTTGGCACTTTGGATGTGGGACATACAGCGAGATGTTTGCTGCTTTTGCGTTTGGCTGTTGGGAGATTTACAGCACAAAGTTATCTAGTTGATTTGAAGCAGTTCCGAGAAAGTCTAAACATAATCGCCACTTCTCCCTCCTGGCACTTTCCATGTGGGAGATATAGCAGGATGTATATTGGTTTTGAGGACAACTCAATGGACAGTGTAGGGAGAAAAGTTCCTGGCTCCTTGAATGCCGTTCCTGGAGACACTGCGATCAATGAGGGAGATATGTCAAGATGTGTGTTGGTTTTGAGGACGGCTCTCTGGAGAGTCTTAGCAAAGAGGTCACAGGGATAATCAGAGCAATTCTCAGAGACACTGAGAACAAGATGGACAGTTCCCTCCTGGCACTTTCCCTGTAGGAGATACCGCAAGACGTTTCTGTAGATTGGGCACAGCGCTCTGCAGGGTGTTAGCAGAGACTTTCCCGGGACAGTGAAACCCTATGTCAGAGACACTGAGAAGAAGCCCCAATGTTCCCTCCAGGCACTTTCAGTGTGGGTGCCTTCTCCACGTGGTTCCTGGTTTCCCTGCAGCGCTGAAGAGAATGTTAGCAAAGAGGTAACCGGGACAGTGAAAACAGTACTCAAAGACAGGGAGAGCAAGCTCTCTCTTGGCACTTTGGATGTGGGACATACAGCGAGATGTTTGCTGCTTTTGCGTTTGGCTGTTGGGAGATTTACAGCACAAAGATATCTAGTTGATTTGAAGCAGTTCCGAGAAAGTCTAAACATAATCGCCACTTCTCCCTCCTGGCACTTTCCATGTGGGAGATATAGCAGGATGTATATTGGTTTTGAGGACAACTCAATGGACAGTGTAGGGAGAAAAGTTCCTGGCTCCTTGAATGCCGTTCCTGGAGACACTGCGATCAATGTGGGAGATATGTCAAGATGTGTGTTGGTTTTGAGGACGGCTCTCTGGAGAGTCTTAGCAAAGAGGTCACAGGGATAATCAGAGCAATTCTCAGAGACACTGAGAACAAGATGGACAGTTCCCTCCTGGCACTTTCCCTGTAGGAGATACCGCAAGACGTTTCTGTAGATTGGGCACAGCGCTCTGCAGGGTGTTAGCAGAGACTTTCCCGGGACAGTGAAACCCTATGTCAGAGACACTGAGAAGAAGCCCCAATGTTCCCTCCAGGCACTTTCAGTGTGGGTGCCTTCTCCACGTGGTTCCTGGTTTCCCTGCAGCGCTGAAGAGAATGTTAGCAAAGAGGTAACCGGCACAGCGAAAACAGTACTCAAAGACAGGGAGAGCAAGCTCTCTCTTGGCACTTTGGATGTGGGACATACAGCGAGATGTTTGCTGCTTTTGCGTTTGGCTGTTGGGAGATTTACAGCACAAAGATATCTAGTTGATTTGAAGCAGTTCCGAGAAAGTCTAAACATAATCGCCACTTCTCCCTCCTGGCACTTTCCATGTGGGAGATATAGCAGGATGTATATTGGTTTTGAGGACAACTCAATGGACAGTGTAGGGAGAAAAGTTCCTGGCTCCTTGAATGCCGTTCCTGGAGACACTGCGATCAATGTGGGAGATATGTCAAGATGTGTGTTGGTTTTGAGGACGGCTCTCTGGAGAGTCTTAGCAAAGAGGTCACAGGGATAATCAGAGCAATTCTCAGAGACACTGAGAACAAGCTCGACAATTCCCTCCTGGCACTTTCCCTGTAGGAGATACCGCAAGACGTTTCTGTAGATTGGGCACAGCGCTCTGCAGGGTGTTAGCAGAGACTTTCCCGGGACAGTGAAACCCTATGTCAGAGACACTGAGAAGAAGCCCCAATGTTCCCTCCAGGCACTTTCAGTGTGGGTGCCTTCTCCACGTGGTTCCTGGTTTCCCTGCAGCGCTGAAGAGAATGTTAGCAAAGAGGTAACCGGCACAGCGAAAACAGTACTCAAAGACAGGGAGAGCAAGCTCTCTCTTGGCACTTTGGATGTGGGACATACAGCGAGATGTTTGCTGCTTTTGCGTTTGGCTGTTGGGAGATTTACAGCACAAAGATATCTAGTTGATTTGAAGCAGTTCCGAGAAAGTCTAAACATAATCGCCACTTCTCCCTCCTGGCACTTTCCATGTGGGAGATATAGCAGGATGTATATTGGTTTTGAGGACAACTCAATGGACAGTGTAGGGAGAAAAGTTCCTGGCTCCTTGAATGCCGTTCCTGGAGACACTGCGATCAATGTGGGAGATATGTCAAGATGTGTGTTGGTTTTGAGGACGGCTCTCTGGAGAGTCTTAGCAAAGAGGTCACAGGGATAATCAGAGCAATTCTCAGAGACACTGAGAACAAGCTCGACAATTCCCTCCTGGCACTTTCCCTGTAGGAGATACCGCAAGACGTTTCTGTAGATTGGGCACAGCGCTCTGCAGGGTGTTAGCAGAGACTTTCCCGGGACAGTGAAACCCTATGTCAGAGACACTGAGAAGAAGCCCCAATGTTCCCTCCAGGCACTTTCAGTGTGGGTGCCTTCTCCACGTGGTTCCTGGTTTCCCTGCAGCGCTGAAGAGAATGTTAGCAAAGAGGTAACCGGCACAGCGAAAACAGTACTCAAAGACAGGGAGAGCAAGCTCTCTCTTGGCACTTTGGATGTGGGACATACAGCGAGATGTTTGCTGCTTTTGCGTTTGGCTGTTGGGAGATTTACAGCACAAAGATATCTAGTTGATTTGAAGCAGTTCCGAGAAAGTCTAAACATAATCGCCACTTCTCCCTCCTGGCACTTTCCATGTGGGAGATATAGCAGGATGTATATTGGTTTTGAGGACAACTCAATGGACAGTGTAGGGAGAAAAGTTCCTGGCTCCTTGAATGCCGTTCCTGGAGACACTGCGATCAATGAGGGAGATATGTCAAGATGTGTGTTGGTTTTGAGGACGGCTCTCTGGAGAGTCTTAGCAAAGAGGTCACAGGGATAATCAGAGCAATTCTCAGAGACACTGAGAACAAGATGGACAGTTCCCTCCTGGCACTTTCCCTGTAGGAGATACCGCAAGACGTTTCTGTAGATTGGGCACAGCGCTCTGCAGGGTGTTAGCAGAGACTTTCCCGGGACAGTGAAACCCTATGTCAGAGACACTGAGAAGAAGCCCCAATGTTCCCTCCAGGCACTTTCAGTGTGGGTGCCTTCTCCACGTGGTTCCTGGTTTCCCTGCAGCTCTGAAGAGAATGTTAGCAAAGAGGTAACCGGCACAGCGAAAACAGTACTCAAAGACAGGGAGAGCAAGCTCTCTCTTGGCACTTTGGATGTGGGACATACAGCGAGATGTTTGCTGCTTTTGCGTTTGGCTGTTGGGAGATTTACAGCACAAAGATATCTAGTTGATTTGAAGCAGTTCCGAGAAAGTCTAAACATAATCGCCACTTCTCCCTCCTGGCACTTTCCATGTGGGAGATATAGCAGGATGTATATTGGTTTTGAGGACAACTCAATGGACAGTGTAGGGAGAAAAGTTCCTGGCTCCTTGAATGCCGTTCCTGGAGACACTGCGATCAATGTGGGAGATATGTCAAGATGTGTGTTGGTTTTGAGGACGGCTCTCTGGAGAGTCTTAGCAAAGAGGTCACAGGGATAATCAGAGCAATTCTCAGAGACACTGAGAACAAGATGGACAGTTCCCTCCTGGCACTTTCCCTGTAGGAGATACCGCAAGACGTTTCTGTAGATTGGGCACAGCGCTCTGCAGGGTGTTAGCAGAGACTTTCCCGGGACAGTGAAACCCTATGTCAGAGACACTGAGAAGAAGCCCCAATGTTCCCTCCAGGCACTTTCAGTGTGGGTGCCTTCTCCACGTGGTTCCTGGTTTCCCTGCAGCGCTGAAGAGAATGTTAGCAAAGAGGTAACCGGCACAGCGAAAACAGTACTCAAAGACAGGGAGAGCAAGCTCTCTCTTGGCACTTTGGATGTGGGACATACAGCGAGATGTTTGCTGCTTTTGCGTTTGGCTGTTGGGAGATTTACAGCACAAAGATATCTAGTTGATTTGAAGCAGTTCCGAGAAAGTCTAAACATAATCGCCACTTCTCCCTCCTGGCACTTTCCATGTGGGAGATATAGCAGGATGTATATTGGTTTTGAGGACAACTCAATGGACAGTGTAGGGAGAAAAGTTCCTGGCTCCTTGAATGCCGTTCCTGGAGACACTGCGATCAATGTGGGAGATATGTCAAGATGTGTGTTGGTTTTGAGGACGGCTCTCTGGAGAGTCTTAGCAAAGAGGTCACAGGGATAATCAGAGCAATTCTCAGAGACACTGAGAACAAGATGGACAGTTCCCTCCTGGCACTTTCCCTGTAGGAGATACCGCAAGACGTTTCTGTAGATTGGGCACAGCGCTCTGCAGGGTGTTAGCGGAGACTTTCCCGGGACAGTGAAACCCTATGTCAGAGACACTGAGAAGAAGCCCCAATGTTCCCTCCAGGCACTTTCAGTGTGGGTGCCTTCTCCACGTGGTTCCTGGTTTCCCTGCAGCGCTGAAGAGAATGTTAGCAAAGAGGTAACCGGCACAGCGAAAACAGTACTCAAAGACAGGGAGAGCAAGCTCTCTCTTGGCACTTTGGATGTGGGACATACAGCGAGATGTTTGCTGCTTTTGCGTTTGGCTGTTGGGAGATTTACAGCACAAAGTTATCTAGTTGATTTGAAGCAGTTCCGAGAAAGTCTAAACATAATCGCCACTTCTCCCTCCTGGCACTTTCCATGTGGGAGATATAGCAGGATGTATATTGGTTTTGAGGACAACTCAATGGACAGTGTAGGGAGAAAAGTTCCTGGCTCCTTGAATGCCGTTCCTGGAGACACTGCGATCAATGAGGGAGATATGTCAAGATGTGTGTTGGTTTTGAGGACGGCTCTCTGGAGAGTCTTAGCAAAGAGGTCACAGGGATAATCAGAGCAATTCTCAGAGACACTGAGAACAAGATGGACAGTTCCCTCCTGGCACTTTCCCTGTAGGAGATACCGCAAGACGTTTCTGTAGATTGGGCACAGCGCTCTGCAGGGTGTTAGCAGAGACTTTCCCGGGACAGTGAAACCCTATGTCAGAGACACTGAGAAGAAGCCCCAATGTTCCCTCCAGGCACTTTCAGTGTGGGTGCCTTCTCCACGTGGTTCCTGGTTTCCCTGCAGCTCTGAAGAGAATGTTAGCAAAGAGGTAACCGGCACAGCGAAAACAGTACTCAAAGACAGGGAGAGCAAGCTCTCTCTTGGCACTTTGGATGTGGGACATACAGCGAGATGTTTGCTGCTTTTGCGTTTGGCTGTTGGGAGATTTACAGCACAAAGATATCTAGTTGATTTGAAGCAGTTCCGAGAAAGTCTAAACATAATCGCCACTTCTCCCTCCTGGCACTTTCCATGTGGGAGATATAGCAGGATGTATATTGGTTTTGAGGACAACTCAATGGACAGTGTAGGGAGAAAAGTTCCTGGCTCCTTGAATGCCGTTCCTGGAGACACTGCGATCAATGTGGGAGATATGTCAAGATGTGTGTTGGTTTTGAGGACGGCTCTCTGGAGAGTCTTAGCAAAGAGGTCACAGGGATAATCAGAGCAATTCTCAGAGACACTGAGAACAAGATGGACAGTTCCCTCCTGGCACTTTCCCTGTAGGAGATACCGCAAGACGTTTCTGTAGATTGGGCACAGCGCTCTGCAGGGTGTTAGCAGAGACTTTCCCGGGACAGTGAAACCCTATGTCAGAGACACTGAGAAGAAGCCCCAATGTTCCCTCCAGGCACTTTCAGTGTGGGTGCCTTCTCCACGTGGTTCCTGGTTTCCCTGCAGCGCTGAAGAGAATGTTAGCAAAGAGGTAACCGGCACAGCGAAAACAGTACTCAAAGACAGGGAGAGCAAGCTCTCTCTTGGCACTTTGGATGTGGGACATACAGCGAGATGTTTGCTGCTTTTGCGTTTGGCTGTTGGGAGATTTACAGCACAAAGATATCTAGTTGATTTGAAGCAGTTCCGAGAAAGTCTAAACATAATCGCCACTTCTCCCTCCTGGCACTTTCCATGTGGGAGATATAGCAGGATGTATATTGGTTTTGAGGACAACTCAATGGACAGTGTAGGGAGAAAAGTTCCTGGCTCCTTGAATGCCGTTCCTGGAGACACTGCGATCAATGTGGGAGATATGTCAAGATGTGTGTTGGTTTTGAGGACGGCTCTCTGGAGAGTCTTAGCAAAGAGGTCACAGGGATAATCAGAGCAATTCTCAGAGACACTGAGAACAAGATGGACAGTTCCCTCCTGGCACTTTCCCTGTAGGAGATACCGCAAGACGTTTCTGTAGATTGGGCACAGCGCTCTGCAGGGTGTTAGCGGAGACTTTCCCGGGACAGTGAAACCCTATGTCAGAGACACTGAGAAGAAGCCCCAATGTTCCCTCCAGGCACTTTCAGTGTGGGTGCCTTCTCCACGTGGTTCCTGGTTTCCCTGCAGCGCTGAAGAGAATGTTAGCAAAGAGGTAACCGGCACAGCAAAAACAGTACTCAAAGACAGGGAGAGCAAGCTCTCTCTTGGCACTTTGGATGTGGGACATACAGCGAGATGTTTGCTGCTTTTGCGTTTGGCTGTTGGGAGATTTACAGCACAAAGTTATCTAGTTGATTTGAAGCAGTTCCGAGAAAGTCTAAACATAATCGCCACTTCTCCCTCCTGGCACTTTCCATGTGGGAGATATAGCAGGATGTATATTGGTTTTGAGGACAACTCAATGGACAGTGTAGGGAGAAAAGTTCCTGGCTCCTTGAATGCCGTTCCTGGAGACACTGCGATCAATGAGGGAGATATGTCAAGATGTGTGTTGGTTTTGAGGACGGCTCTCTGGAGAGTCTTAGCAAAGAGGTCACAGGGATAATCAGAGCAATTCTCAGAGACACTGAGAACAAGATGGACAGTTCCCTCCTGGCACTTTCCCTGTAGGAGATACCGCAAGACGTTTCTGTAGATTGGGCACAGCGCTCTGCAGGGTGTTAGCAGAGACTTTCCCGGGACAGTGAAACCCTATGTCAGAGACACTGAGAAGAAGCCCCAATGTTCCCTCCAGGCACTTTCAGTGTGGGTGCCTTCTCCACGTGGTTCCTGGTTTCCCTGCAGCGCTGAAGAGAATGTTAGCAAAGAGGTAACCGGCACAGCGAAAACAGTACTCAAAGACAGGGAGAGCAAGCTCTCTCTTGGCACTTTGGATGTGGGACATACAGCGAGATGTTTGCTGCTTTTGCGTTTGGCTGTTGGGAGATTTACAGCACAAAGATATCTAGTTGATTTGAAGCAGTTCCGAGAAAGTCTAAACATAATCGCCACTTCTCCCTCCTGGCACTTTCCATGTGGGAGATATAGCAGGATGTATATTGGTTTTGAGGACAACTCAATGGACAGTGTAGGGAGAAAAGTTCCTGGCTCCTTGAATGCCGTTCCTGGAGACACTGCGATCAATGAGGGAGATATGTCAAGATGTGTGTTGGTTTTGAGGACGGCTCTCTGGAGAGTCTTAGCAAAGAGGTCACAGGGATAATCAGAGCAATTCTCAGAGACACTGAGAACAAGATGGACAGTTCCCTCCTGGCACTTTCCCTGTAGGAGATACCGCAAGACGTTTCTGTAGATTGGGCACAGCGCTCTGCAGGGTGTTAGCAGAGACTTTCCCGGGACAGTGAAACCCTATGTCAGAGACACTGAGAAGAAGCCCCAATGTTCCCTCCAGGCACTTTCAGTGTGGGTGCCTTCTCCACGTGGTTCCTGGTTTCCCTGCAGCGCTGAAGAGAATGTTAGCAAAGAGGTAACCGGGACAGTGAAAACAGTACTCAAAGACAGGGAGAGCAAGCTCTCTCTTGGCACTTTGGATGTGGGACATACAGCGAGATGTTTGCTGCTTTTGCGTTTGGCTGTTGGGAGATTTACAGCACAAAGATATCTAGTTGATTTGAAGCAGTTCCGAGAAAGTCTAAACATAATCGCCACTTCTCCCTCCTGGCACTTTCCATGTGGGAGATATAGCAGGATGTATATTGGTTTTGAGGACAACTCAATGGACAGTGTAGGGAGAAAAGTTCCTGGCTCCTTGAATGCCGTTCCTGGAGACACTGCGATCAATGAGGGAGATATGTCAAGATGTGTGTTGGTTTTGAGGACGGCTCTCTGGAGAGTCTTAGCAAAGAGGTCACAGGGATAATCAGAGCAATTCTCAGAGACACTGAGAACAAGATGGACAGTTCCCTCCTGGCACTTTCCCTGTAGGAGATACCGCAAGACGTTTCTGTAGATTGGGCACAGCGCTCTGCAGGGTGTTAGCAGAGACTTTCCCGGGACAGTGAAACCCTATGTCAGAGACACTGAGAAGAAGCCCCAATGTTCCCTCCAGGCACTTTCAGTGTGGGTGCCTTCTCCACGTGGTTCCTGGTTTCCCTGCAGCGCTGAAGAGAATGTTAGCAAAGAGGTAACCGGCACAGCGAAAACAGTACTCAAAGACAGGGAGAGCAAGCTCTCTCTTGGCACTTTGGATGTGGGACATACAGCGAGATGTTTGCTGCTTTTGCGTTTGGCTGTTGGGAGATTTACAGCACAAAGATATCTAGTTGATTTGAAGCAGTTCCGAGAAAGTCTAAACATAATCGCCACTTCTCCCTCCTGGCACTTTCCATGTGGGAGATATAGCAGGATGTATATTGGTTTTGAGGACAACTCAATGGACAGTGTAGGGAGAAAAGTTCCTGGCTCCTTGAATGCCGTTCCTGGAGACACTGCGATCAATGAGGGAGATATGTCAAGATGTGTGTTGGTTTTGAGGACGGCTCTCTGGAGAGTCTTAGCAAAGAGGTCACAGGGATAATCAGAGCAATTCTCAGAGACACTGAGAACAAGATGGACAGTTCCCTCCTGGCACTTTCCCTGTAGGAGATACCGCAAGACGTTTCTGTAGATTGGGCACAGCGCTCTGCAGGGTGTTAGCAGAGACTTTCCCGGGACAGTGAAACCCTATGTCAGAGACACTGAGAAGAAGCCCCAATGTTCCCTCCAGGCACTTTCAGTGTGGGTGCCTTCTCCACGTGGTTCCTGGTTTCCCTGCAGCGCTGAAGAGAATGTTAGCAAAGAGGTAACCGGCACAGCGAAAACAGTACTCAAAGACAGGGAGAGCAAGCTCTCTCTTGGCACTTTGGATGTGGGACATACAGCGAGATGTTTGCTGCTTTTGCGTTTGGCTGTTGGGAGATTTACAGCACAAAGATATCTAGTTGATTTGAAGCAGTTCCGAGAAAGTCTAAACATAATCGCCACTTCTCCCTCCTGGCACTTTCCATGTGGGAGATATAGCAGGATGTATATTGGTTTTGAGGACAACTCAATGGACAGTGTAGGGAGAAAAGTTCCTGGCTCCTTGAATGCCGTTCCTGGAGACACTGCGATCAATGAGGGAGATATGTCAAGATGTGTGTTGGTTTTGAGGACGGCTCTCTGGAGAGTCTTAGCAAAGAGGTCACAGGGATAATCAGAGCAATTCTCAGAGACACTGAGAACAAGCTGGACAATTCCCTCCTGGCACTTTCCCTGTAGGAGATACCGCAAGACGTTTCTGTAGATTGGGCACAGCGCTCTGCAGGGTGTTAGCAGAGACTTTCCCGGGACAGTGAAACCCTATGTCAGAGACACTGAGAAGAAGCCCCAATGTTCCCTCCAGGCACTTTCAGTGTGGGTGCCTTCTCCACGTGGTTCCTGGTTTCCCTGCAGCGCTGAAGAGAATGTTAGCAAAGAGGTAACCGGCACAGCGAAAACAGTACTCAAAGACAGGGAGAGCAAGCTCTCTCTTGGCACTTTGGATGTGGGACATACAGCGAGATGTTTGCTGCTTTTGCGTTTGGCTGTTGGGAGATTTACAGCACAAAGATATCTAGTTGATTTGAAGCAGTTCCGAGAAAGTCTAAACATAATCGCCACTTCTCCCTCCTGGCACTTTCCATGTGGGAGATATAGCAGGATGTATATTGGTTTTGAGGACAACTCAATGGACAGTGTAGGGAGAAAAGTTCCTGGCTCCTTGAATGCCGTTCCTGGAGACACTGCGATCAATGAGGGAGATATGTCAAGATGTGTGTTGGTTTTGAGGACGGCTCTCTGGAGAGTCTTAGCAAAGAGGTCACAGGGATAATCAGAGCAATTCTCAGAGACACTGAGAACAAGATGGACAGTTCCCTCCTGGCACTTTCCCTGTAGGAGATACCGCAAGACGTTTCTGTAGATTGGGCACAGCGCTCTGCAGGGTGTTAGCAGAGACTTTCCCGGGACAGTGAAACCCTATGTCAGAGACACTGAGAAGAAGCCCCAATGTTCCCTCCAGGCACTTTCAGTGTGGGTGCCTTCTCCACGTGGTTCCTGGTTTCCCTGCAGCGCTGAAGAGAATGTTAGCAAAGAGGTAACCGGGACAGTGAAAACAGTACTCAAAGACAGGGAGAGCAAGCTCTCTCTTGGCACTTTGGATGTGGGACATACAGCGAGATGTTTGCTGCTTTTGCGTTTGGCTGTTGGGAGATTTACAGCACAAAGATATCTAGTTGATTTGAAGCAGTTCCGAGAAAGTCTAAACATAATCGCCACTTCTCCCTCCTGGCACTTTCCATGTGGGAGATATAGCAGGATGTATATTGGTTTTGAGGACAACTCAATGGACAGTGTAGGGAGAAAAGTTCCTGGCTCCTTGAATGCCGTTCCTGGAGACACTGCGATCAATGAGGGAGATATGTCAAGATGTGTGTTGGTTTTGAGGACGGCTCTCTGGAGAGTCTTAGCAAAGAGGTCACAGGGATAATCAGAGCAATTCTCAGAGACACTGAGAACAAGATGGACAGTTCCCTCCTGGCACTTTCCCTGTAGGAGATACCGCAAGACGTTTCTGTAGATTGGGCACAGCGCTCTGCAGGGTGTTAGCAGAGACTTTCCCGGGACAGTGAAACCCTATGTCAGAGACACTGAGAAGAAGCCCCAATGTTCCCTCCAGGCACTTTCAGTGTGGGTGCCTTCTCCACGTGGTTCCTGGTTTCCCTGCAGCGCTGAAGAGAATGTTAGCAAAGAGGTAACCGGCACAGCGAAAACAGTACTCAAAGACAGGGAGAGCAAGCTCTCTCTTGGCACTTTGGATGTGGGACATACAGCGAGATGTTTGCTGCTTTTGCGTTTGGCTGTTGGGAGATTTACAGCACAAAGATATCTAGTTGATTTGAAGCAGTTCCGAGAAAGTCTAAACATAATCGCCACTTCTCCCTCCTGGCACTTTCCATGTGGGAGATATAGCAGGATGTATATTGGTTTTGAGGACAACTCAATGGACAGTGTAGGGAGAAAAGTTCCTGGCTCCTTGAATGCCGTTCCTGGAGACACTGCGATCAATGTGGGAGATATGTCAAGATGTGTGTTGGTTTTGAGGACGGCTCTCTGGAGAGTCTTAAAAGAGGTCACAGGGATAATCAGAGCAATTCTCAGAGACACTGAGAACAAGCTCGACAATTCCCTCCTGGCACTTTCCCTGTAGGAGATACCGCAAGAGTTTCTGTAGATTTGGCACAGCGCTCTGCAGGGTGTTAGCAGAGACTTTCCCGGGACAGTGAAACCCTATGTCAGAGACACTGAGAAGAAGCCCCAATGTTCCCTCCAGGCACTTTCAGTGTGGGTGCCTTCTCCACGTGGTTCCTGGTTTCCCTGCAGCGCTGAAGAGAATGTTAGCAAAGAGGTAACCGGCACAGCGAAAACAGTACTCAAAGACAGGGAGAGCAAGCTCTCTCTTGGCACTTTGGATGTGGGACATACAGCGAGATGTTTGCTGCTTTTGCGTTTGGCTGTTGGGAGATTTACAGCACAAAGATATCTAGTTGATTTGAAGCAGTTCCGAGGAAGTCTAAACATAATCGCCACTTCTCCCTCCTGGCACTTTCCATGTGGGAGATATAGCAGGATGTATATTGGTTTTGAGGACAACTCAATGGACAGTGTAGGGAGAAAAGTTCCTGGCTCCTTGAATGCCGTTCCTGGAGACACTGCGATCAATGTGGGAGATATGTCAAGATGTGTGTTGGTTTTGAGGACGGCTCTCTGGAGAGTCTTAGCAAAGAGGTCACAGGGATAATCAGAGCAATTCTCAGAGACACTGAGAACAAGCTCGACAATTCCCTCCTGGCACTTTCCCTGTAGGAGATACCGCAAGAGTTTCTGTAGATTTGGCACAGCGCTCTGCAGGGTGTTAGCAGAGACTTTCCCGGGACAGTGAAACCCTATGTCAGAGACACTGAGAAGAAGCCCCAATGTTCCCTCCAGGCACTTTCAGTGTGGGTGCCTTCTCCACGTGGTTCCTGGTTTCCCTGCAGCGCTGAAGAGAATGTTAGCAAAGAGGTAACCGGCACAGCGAAAACAGTACTCAAAGACAGGGAGAGCAAGCTCTCTCTTGGCACTTTGGATGTGGGACATACAGCGAGATGTTTGCTGCTTTTGCGTTTGGCTGTTGGGAGATTTACAGCACAAAGATATCTAGTTGATTTGAAGCAGTTCCGAGAAAGTCTAAACATAATCGCCACTTCTCCCTCCTGGCACTTTCCATGTGGGAGATATAGCAGGATGTATATTGGTTTTGAGGACAACTCAATGGACAGTGTAGGGAGAAAAGTTCCTGGCTCCTTGAATGCCGTTCCTGGAGACACTGCGATCAATGTGGGAGATATGTCAAGATGTGTGTTTGTTTTGAGGACGGCTCTCTGGAGAGTCTTAGCAAAGAGGTCACAGGGATAATCAGAGCAATTCTCAGAGACACTGAGAACAAGATGGACAGTTCCCTCCTGGCACTTTCCCTGTAGGAGATACCGCAAGACGTTTCTGTAGATTGGGCACAGCGCTCTGCAGGGTGTTAGCAGAGACTTTCCCGGGACAGTGAAACCCTATGTCAGAGACACTGAGAAGAAGCCCCAATGTTCCCTCCAGGCACTTTCAGTGTGGGTGCCTTCTCCACGTGGTTCCTGGTTTCCCTGCAGCGCTGAAGAGAATGTTAGCAAAGAGGTAACCGGCACAGCGAAAACAGTACTCAAAGACAGGGAGAGCAAGCTCTCTCTTGGCACTTTGGATGTGGGACATACAGCGAGATGTTTGCTGCTTTTGCGTTTGGCTGTTGGGAGATTTACAGCACAAAGATATCTAGTTGATTTGAAGCAGTTCCGAGAAAGTCTAAACATAATCGCCACTTCTCCCTCCTGGCACTTTCCATGTGGGAGATATAGCAGGATGTATATTGGTTTTGAGGACAACTCAATGGACAGTGTAGGGAGAAAAGTTCCTGGCTCCTTGAATGCCGTTCCTGGAGACACTGCGATCAATGTGGGAGATATGTCAAGATGTGTGTTGGTTTTGAGGACGGCTCTCTGGAGAGTCTTAGCAAAGAGGTCACAGGGATAATCAGAGCAATTCTCAGAGACACTGAGAACAAGATGGACAGTTCCCTCCTGGCACTTTCCCTGTAGGAGATACCGCAAGACGTTTCTGTAGATTGGGCACAGCGCTCTGCAGGGTGTTAGCAGAGACTTTCCCGGGACAGTGAAACCCTATGTCAGAGACACTGAGAAGAAGCCCCAATGTTCCCTCCAGGCACTTTCAGTGTGGGTGCCTTCTCCACGTGGTTCCTGGTTTCCCTGCAGCGCTGAAGAGAATGTTAGCAAAGAGGTAACCGGCACAGCGAAAACAGTACTCAAAGACGGGGAGAGCAAGCTCTCTCTTGGCACTTTGGATGTGGGACATACAGCGAGATGTTTGCTGCTTTTGCGTTTGGCTGTTGGGAGATTTACAGCACAAAGATATCTAGTTGATTTGAAGCAGTTCCGAGAAAGTCTAAACATAATCGCCACTTCTCCCTCCTGGCACTTTCCATGTGGGAGATATAGCAGGATGTATATTGGTTTTGAGGACAACTCAATGGACAGTGTAGGGAGAAAAGTTCCTGGCTCCTTGAATGCCGTTCCTGGAGACACTGCGATCAATGTGGGAGATATGTCAAGATGTGTGTTTGTTTTGAGGACGGCTCTCTGGAGAGTCTTAGCAAAGAGGTCACAGGGATAATCAGAGCAATTCTCAGAGACACTGAGAACAAGATGGACAGTTCCCTCCTGGCACTTTCCCTGTAGGAGATACCGCAAGACGTTTCTGTAGATTGGGCACAGCGCTCTGCAGGGTGTTAGCAGAGACTTTCCCGGGACAGTGAAACCCTATGTCAGAGACACTGAGAAGAAGCCCCAATGTTCCCTCCAGGCACTTTCAGTGTGGGTGCCTTCTCCACGTGGTTCCTGGTTTCCCTGCAGCGCTGAAGAGAATGTTAGCAAAGAGGTAACCGGCACAGCGAAAACAGTACTCAAAGACAGGGAGAGCAAGCTCTCTCTTGGCACTTTGGATGTGGGACATACAGCGAGATGTTTGCTGCTTTTGCGTTTGGCTGTTGGGAGATTTACAGCACAAAGATATCTAGTTGATTTGAAGCAGTTCCGAGAAAGTCTAAACATAATCGCCACTTCTCCCTCCTGGCACTTTCCATGTGGGAGATATAGCAGGATGTATATTGGTTTTGAGGACAACTCAATGGACAGTGTAGGGAGAAAAGTTCCTGGCTCCTTGAATGCCGTTCCTGGAGACACTGCGATCAATGAGGGAGATATGTCAAGATGTGTGTTGGTTTTGAGGACGGCTCTCTGGAGAGTCTTAGCAAAGAGGTCACAGGGATAATCAGAGCAATTCTCAGAGACACTGAGAACAAGATGGACAGTTCCCTCCTGGCACTTTCCCTGTAGGAGATACCGCAAGACGTTTCTGTAGATTGGGCACAGCGCTCTGCAGGGTGTTAGCAGAGACTTTCCCGGGACAGTGAAACCCTATGTCAGAGACACTGAGAAGAAGCCCCAATGTTCCCTCCAGGCACTTTCAGTGTGGGTGCCTTCTCCACGTGGTTCCTGGTTTCCCTGCAGCGCTGAAGAGAATGTTAGCAAAGAGGTAACCGGCACAGCGAAAACAGTACTCAAAGACAGGGAGAGCAAGCTCTCTCTTGGCACTTTGGATGTGGGACATACAGCGAGATGTTTGCTGCTTTTGCGTTTGGCTGTTGGGAGATTTACAGCACAAAGATATCTAGTTGATTTGAAGCAGTTCCGAGAAAGTCTAAACATAATCGCCACTTCTCCCTCCTGGCACTTTCCATGTGGGAGATATAGCAGGATGTATATTGGTTTTGAGGACAACTCAATGGACAGTGTAGGGAGAAAAGTTCCTGGCTCCTTGAATGCCGTTCCTGGAGACACTGCGATCAATGTGGGAGATATGTCAAGATGTGTGTTGGTTTTGAGGACGGCTCTCTGGAGAGTCTTAGCAAAGAGGTCACAGGGATAATCAGAGCAATTCTCAGAGACACTGAGAACAAGATGGACAGTTCCCTCCTGGCACTTTCCCTGTAGGAGATACCGCAAGACGTTTCTGTAGATTGGGCACAGCGCTCTGCAGGGTGTTAGCAGAGACTTTCCCGGGACAGTGAAACCCTATGTCAGAGACACTGAGAAGAAGCCCCAATGTTCCCTCCAGGCACTTTCAGTGTGGGTGCCTTCTCCACGTGGTTCCTGGTTTCCCTGCAGCGCTGAAGAGAATGTTAGCAAAGAGGTAACCGGCACAGCGAAAACAGTACTCAAAGAGAGGGAGAGCAAGCTCTCTCTTGGCACTTTGGATGTGGGACATACAGCGAGATGTTTGCTGCTTTTGCGTTTGGCTGTTGGGAGATTTACAGCACAAAGATATCTAGTTGATTTGAAGCAGTTCCGAGAAAGTCTAAACATAATCGCCACTTCTCCCTCCTGGCACTTTCCATGTGGGAGATATAGCAGGATGTATATTGGTTTTGAGGACAACTCAATGGACAGTGTAGGGAGAAAAGTTCCTGGCTCCTTGAATGCCGTTCCTGGAGACACTGCGATCAATGAGGGAGATATGTCAAGATGTGTGTTGGTTTTGAGGACGGCTCTCTGGAGAGTCTTAGCAAAGAGGTCACAGGGATAATCAGAGCAATTCTCAGAGACACTGAGAACAAGATGGACAGTTCCCTCCTGGCACTTTCCCTGTAGGAGATACCGCAAGACGTTTCTGTAGATTGGGCACAGCGCTCTGCAGGGTGTTAGCAGAGACTTTCCCGGGACAGTGAAACCCTATGTCAGAGACACTGAGAAGAAGCCCCAATGTTCCCTCCAGGCACTTTCAGTGTGGGTGCCTTCTCCACGTGGTTCCTGGTTTCCCTGCAGCGCTGAAGAGAATGTTAGCAAAGAGGTAACCGGCACAGCGAAAACAGTACTCAAAGACAGGGAGAGCAAGCTCTCTCTTGGCACTTTGGATGTGGGACATACAGCGAGATGTTTGCTGCTTTTGCGTTTGGCTGTTGGGAGATTTACAGCACAAAGATATCTAGTTGATTTGAAGCAGTTCCGAGAAAGTCTAAACATAATCGCCACTTCTCCCTCCTGGCACTTTCCATGTGGGAGATATAGCAGGATGTATATTGGTTTTGAGGACAACTCAATGGACAGTGTAGGGAGAAAAGTTCCTGGCTCCTTGAATGCCGTTCCTGGAGACACTGCGATCAATGAGGGAGATATGTCAAGATGTGTGTTGGTTTTGAGGACGGCTCTCTGGAGAGTCTTAGCAAAGAGGTCACAGGGATAATCAGAGCAATTCTCAGAGACACTGAGAACAAGATGGACAGTTCCCTCCTGGCACTTTCCCTGTAGGAGATACCGCAAGACGTTTCTGTAGATTGGGCACAGCGCTCTGCAGGGTGTTAGCAGAGACTTTCCCGGGACAGTGAAACCCTATGTCAGAGACACTGAGAAGAAGCCCCAATGTTCCCTCCAGGCACTTTCAGTGTGGGTGCCTTCTCCACGTGGTTCCTGGTTTCCCTGCAGCGCTGAAGAGAATGTTAGCAAAGAGGTAACCGGCACAGCGAAAACAGTACTCAAAGACAGGGAGAGCAAGCTCTCTCTTGGCACTTTGGATGTGGGACATACAGCGAGATGTTTGCTGCTTTTGCGTTTGGCTGTTGGGAGATTTACAGCACAAAGATATCTAGTTGATTTGAAGCAGTTCCGAGAAAGTCTAAACATAATCGCCACTTCTCCCTCCTGGCACTTTCCATGTGGGAGATATAGCAGGATGTATATTGGTTTTGAGGACAACTCAATGGACAGTGTAGGGAGAAAAGTTCCTGGCTCCTTGAATGCCGTTCCTGGAGACACTGCGATCAATGTGGGAGATATGTCAAGATGTGTGTTTGTTTTGAGGACGGCTCTCTGGAGAGTCTTAGCAAAGAGGTCACAGGGATAATCAGAGCAATTCTCAGAGACACTGAGAACAAGATGGACAGTTCCCTCCTGGCACTTTCCCTGTAGGAGATACCGCAAGACGTTTCTGTAGATTGGGCACAGCGCTCTGCAGGGTGTTAGCAGAGACTTTCCCGGGACAGTGAAACCCTATGTCAGAGACACTGAGAAGAAGCCCCAATGTTCCCTCCAGGCACTTTCAGTGTGGGTGCCTTCTCCACGTGGTTCCTGGTTTCCCTGCAGCGCTGAAGAGAATGTTAGCAAAGAGGTAACCGGCACAGCGAAAACAGTACTCAAAGAGAGGGAGAGCAAGCTCTCTCTTGGCACTTTGGATGTGGGACATACAGCGAGATGTTTGCTGCTTTTGCGTTTGGCTGTTGGGAGATTTACAGCACAAAGATATCTAGTTGATTTGAAGCAGTTCCGAGAAAGTCTAAACATAATCGCCACTTCTCCCTCCTGGCACTTTCCATGTGGGAGATATAGCAGGATGTATATTGGTTTTGAGGACAACTCAATGGACAGTGTAGGGAGAAAAGTTCCTGGCTCCTTGAATGCCGTTCCTGGAGACACTGCGATCAATGAGGGAGATATGTCAAGATGTGTGTTGGTTTTGAGGACGGCTCTCTGGAGAGTCTTAGCAAAGAGGTCACAGGGATAATCAGAGCAATTCTCAGAGACACTGAGAACAAGATGGACAGTTCCCTCCTGGCACTTTCCCTGTAGGAGATACCGCAAGACGTTTCTGTAGATTGGGCACAGCGCTCTGCAGGGTGTTAGCAGAGACTTTCCCGGGACAGTGAAACCCTATGTCAGAGACACTGAGAAGAAGCCCCAATGTTCCCTCCAGGCACTTTCAGTGTGGGTGCCTTCTCCACGTGGTTCCTGGTTTCCCTGCAGCGCTGAAGAGAATGTTAGCAAAGAGGTAACCGGCACAGCGAAAACAGTACTCAAAGACAGGGAGAGCAAGCTCTCTCTTGGCACTTTGGATGTGGGACATACAGCGAGATGTTTGCTGCTTTTGCGTTTGGCTGTTGGGAGATTTACAGCACAAAGATATCTAGTTGATTTGAAGCAGTTCCGAGAAAGTCTAAACATAATCGCCACTTCTCCCTCCTGGCACTTTCCATGTGGGAGATATAGCAGGATGTATATTGGTTTTGAGGACAACTCAATGGACAGTGTAGGGAGAAAAGTTCCTGGCTCCTTGAATGCCGTTCCTGGAGACACTGCGATCAATGTGGGAGATATGTCAAGATGTGTGTTTGTTTTGAGGACGGCTCTCTGGAGAGTCTTAGCAAAGAGGTCACAGGGATAATCAGAGCAATTCTCAGAGACACTGAGAACAAGATGGACAGTTCCCTCCTGGCACTTTCCCTGTAGGAGATACCGCAAGACGTTTCTGTAGATTGGGCACAGCGCTCTGCAGGGTGTTAGCAGAGACTTTCCCGGGACAGTGAAACCCTATGTCAGAGACACTGAGAAGAAGCCCCAATGTTCCCTCCAGGCACTTTCAGTGTGGGTGCCTTCTCCACGTGGTTCCTGGTTTCCCTGCAGCGCTGAAGAGAATGTTAGCAAAGAGGTAACCGGCACAGCGAAAACAGTACTCAAAGACAGGGAGAGCAAGCTCTCTCTTGGCACTTTGGATGTGGGACATACAGCGAGATGTTTGCTGCTTTTGCGTTTGGCTGTTGGGAGATTTACAGCACAAAGATATCTAGTTGATTTGAAGCAGTTCCGAGAAAGTCTAAACATAATCGCCACTTCTCCCTCCTGGCACTTTCCATGTGGGAGATATAGCAGGATGTATATTGGTTTTGAGGACAACTCAATGGACAGTGTAGGGAGAAAAGTTCCTGGCTCCTTGAATGCCGTTCCTGGAGACACTGCGATCAATGAGGGAGATATGTCAAGATGTGTGTTGGTTTTGAGGACGGCTCTCTGGAGAGTCTTAGCAAAGAGGTCACAGGGATAATCAGAGCAATTCTCAGAGACACTGAGAACAAGATGGACAGTTCCCTCCTGGCACTTTCCCTGTAGGAGATACCGCAAGACGTTTCTGTAGATTGGGCACAGCGCTCTGCAGGGTGTTAGCAGAGACTTTCCCGGGACAGTGAAACCCTATGTCAGAGACACTGAGAAGAAGCCCCAATGTTCCCTCCAGGCACTTTCAGTGTGGGTGCCTTCTCCACGTGGTTCCTGGTTTCCCTGCAGCGCTGAAGAGAATGTTAGCAAAGAGGTAACCGGCACAGCGAAAACAGTACTCAAAGACAGGGAGAGCAAGCTCTCTCTTGGCACTTTGGATGTGGGACATACAGCGAGATGTTTGCTGCTTTTGCGTTTGGCTGTTGGGAGATTTACAGCACAAAGATATCTAGTTGATTTGAAGCAGTTCCGAGAAAGTCTAAACATAATCGCCACTTCTCCCTCCTGGCACTTTCCATGTGGGAGATATAGCAGGATGTATATTGGTTTTGAGGACAACTCAATGGACAGTGTAGGGAGAAAAGTTCCTGGCTCCTTGAATGCCGTTCCTGGAGACACTGCGATCAATGTGGGAGATATGTCAAGATGTGTGTTGGTTTTGAGGACGGCTCTCTGGAGAGTCTTAGCAAAGAGGTCACAGGGATAATCAGAGCAATTCTCAGAGACACTGAGAACAAGATGGACAGTTCCCTCCTGGCACTTTCCCTGTAGGAGATACCGCAAGACGTTTCTGTAGATTGGGCACAGCGCTCTGCAGGGTGTTAGCAGAGACTTTCCCGGGACAGTGAAACCCTATGTCAGAGACACTGAGAAGAAGCCCCAATGTTCCCTCCAGGCACTTTCAGTGTGGGTGCCTTCTCCACGTGGTTCCTGGTTTCCCTGCAGCGCTGAAGAGAATGTTAGCAAAGAGGTAACCGGCACAGCGAAAACAGTACTCAAAGACAGGGAGAGCAAGCTCTCTCTTGGCACTTTGGATGTGGGACATACAGCGAGATGTTTGCTGCTTTTGCGTTTGGCTGTTGGGAGATTTACAGCACAAAGATATCTAGTTGATTTGAAGCAGTTCCGAGAAAGTCTAAACATAATCGCCACTTCTCCCTCCTGGCACTTTCCATGTGGGAGATATAGCAGGATGTATATTGGTTTTGAGGACAACTCAATGGACAGTGTAGGGAGAAAAGTTCCTGGCTCCTTGAATGCCGTTCCTGGAGACACTGCGATCAATGAGGGAGATATGTCAAGATGTGTGTTGGTTTTGAGGACGGCTCTCTGGAGAGTCTTAGCAAAGAGGTCACAGGGATAATCAGAGCAATTCTCAGAGACACTGAGAACAAGATGGACAGTTCCCTCCTGGCACTTTCCCTGTAGGAGATACCGCAAGACGTTTCTGTAGATTGGGCACAGCGCTCTGCAGGGTGTTAGCAGAGACTTTCCCGGGACAGTGAAACCCTATGTCAGAGACACTGAGAAGAAGCCCCAATGTTCCCTCCAGGCACTTTCAGTGTGGGTGCCTTCTCCACGTGGTTCCTGGTTTCCCTGCAGCGCTGAAGAGAATGTTAGCAAAGAGGTAACCGGCACAGCGAAAACAGTACTCAAAGACAGGGAGAGCAAGCTCTCTCTTGGCACTTTGGATGTGGGACATACAGCGAGATGTTTGCTGCTTTTGCGTTTGGCTGTTGGGAGATTTACAGCACAAAGATATCTAGTTGATTTGAAGCAGTTCCGAGAAAGTCTAAACATAATCGCCACTTCTCCCTCCTGGCACTTTCCATGTGGGAGATATAGCAGGATGTATATTGGTTTTGAGGACAACTCAATGGACAGTGTAGGGAGAAAAGTTCCTGGCTCCTTGAATGCCGTTCCTGGAGACACTGCGATCAATGTGGGAGATATGTCAAGATGTGTGTTGGTTTTGAGGACGGCTCTCTGGAGAGTCTTAGCAAAGAGGTCACAGGGATAATCAGAGCAATTCTCAGAGACACTGAGAACAAGATGGACAGTTCCCTCCTGGCACTTTCCCTGTAGGAGATACCGCAAGACGTTTCTGTAGATTGGGCACAGCGCTCTGCAGGGTGTTAGCAGAGACTTTCCCGGGACAGTGAAACCCTATGTCAGAGACACTGAGAAGAAGCCCCAATGTTCCCTCCAGGCACTTTCAGTGTGGGTGCCTTCTCCACGTGGTTCCTGGTTTCCCTGCAGCGCTGAAGAGAATGTTAGCAAAGAGGTAACCGGCACAGCGAAAACAGTACTCAAAGAGAGGGAGAGCAAGCTCTCTCTTGGCACTTTGGATGTGGGACATACAGCGAGATGTTTGCTGCTTTTGCGTTTGGCTGTTGGGAGATTTACAGCACAAAGATATCTAGTTGATTTGAAGCAGTTCCGAGAAAGTCTAAACATAATCGCCACTTCTCCCTCCTGGCACTTTCCATGTGGGAGATATAGCAGGATGTATATTGGTTTTGAGGACAACTCAATGGACAGTGTAGGGAGAAAAGTTCCTGGCTCCTTGAATGCCGTTCCTGGAGACACTGCGATCAATGTGGGAGATATGTCAAGATGTGTGTTTGTTTTGAGGACGGCTCTCTGGAGAGTCTTAGCAAAGAGGTCACAGGGATAATCAGAGCAATTCTCAGAGACACTGAGAACAAGATGGACAGTTCCCTCCTGGCACTTTCCCTGTAGGAGATACCGCAAGACGTTTCTGTAGATTGGGCACAGCGCTCTGCAGGGTGTTAGCAGAGACTTTCCCGGGACAGTGAAACCCTATGTCAGAGACACTGAGAAGAAGCCCCAATGTTCCCTCCAGGCACTTTCAGTGTGGGTGCCTTCTCCACGTGGTTCCTGGTTTCCCTGCAGCGCTGAAGAGAATGTTAGCAAAGAGGTAACCGGCACAGCGAAAACAGTACTCAAAGACAGGGAGAGCAAGCTCTCTCTTGGCACTTTGGATGTGGGACATACAGCGAGATGTTTGCTGCTTTTGCGTTTGGCTGTTGGGAGATTTACAGCACAAAGATATCTAGTTGATTTGAAGCAGTTCCGAGAAAGTCTAAACATAATCGCCACTTCTCCCTCCTGGCACTTTCCATGTGGGAGATATAGCAGGATGTATATTGGTTTTGAGGACAACTCAATGGACAGTGTAGGGAGAAAAGTTCCTGGCTCCTTGAATGCCGTTCCTGGAGACACTGCGATCAATGTGGGAGATATGTCAAGATGTGTGTTGGTTTTGAGGACGGCTCTCTGGAGAGTCTTAGCAAAGAGGTCACAGGGATAATCAGAGCAATTCTCAGAGACACTGAGAACAAGATGGACAGTTCCCTCCTGGCACTTTCCCTGTAGGAGATACCGCAAGACGTTTCTGTAGATTGGGCACAGCGCTCTGCAGGGTGTTAGCAGAGACTTTCCCGGGACAGTGAAACCCTATGTCAGAGACACTGAGAAGAAGCCCCAATGTTCCCTCCAGGCACTTTCAGTGTGGGTGCCTTCTCCACGTGGTTCCTGGTTTCCCTGCAGCGCTGAAGAGAATGTTAGCAAAGAGGTAACCGGCACAGCGAAAACAGTACTCAAAGACAGGGAGAGCAAGCTCTCTCTTGGCACTTTGGATGTGGGACATACAGCGAGATGTTTGCTGCTTTTGCGTTTGGCTGTTGGGAGATTTACAGCACAAAGATATCTAGTTGATTTGAAGCAGTTCCGAGAAAGTCTAAACATAATCGCCACTTCTCCCTCCTGGCACTTTCCATGTGGGAGATATAGCAGGATGTATATTGGTTTTGAGGACAACTCAATGGACAGTGTAGGGAGAAAAGTTCCTGGCTCCTTGAATGCCGTTCCTGGAGACACTGCGATCAATGAGGGAGATATGTCAAGATGTGTGTTGGTTTTGAGGACGGCTCTCTGGAGAGTCTTAGCAAAGAGGTCACAGGGATAATCAGAGCAATTCTCAGAGACACTGAGAACAAGATGGACAGTTCCCTCCTGGCACTTTCCCTGTAGGAGATACCGCAAGACGTTTCTGTAGATTGGGCACAGCGCTCTGCAGGGTGTTAGCAGAGACTTTCCCGGGACAGTGAAACCCTATGTCAGAGACACTGAGAAGAAGCCCCAATGTTCCCTCCAGGCACTTTCAGTGTGGGTGCCTTCTCCACGTGGTTCCTGGTTTCCCTGCAGCGCTGAAGAGAATGTTAGCAAAGAGGTAACCGGCACAGCGAAAACAGTACTCAAAGAGAGGGAGAGCAAGCTCTCTCTTGGCACTTTGGATGTGGGACATACAGCGAGATGTTTGCTGCTTTTGCGTTTGGCTGTTGGGAGATTTACAGCACAAAGA
This sequence comes from Chroicocephalus ridibundus, assembly GCF_963924245.1. Lineage (NCBI taxonomy): Eukaryota > Metazoa > Chordata > Aves > Charadriiformes > Laridae > Chroicocephalus > Chroicocephalus ridibundus. Next base: position 78,739 of record NW_026961689.1, read on the forward strand.
TATCTAGTTGATTTGAAGCAGTTCCGAGAAAGTCTAAACATAATCGCCACTTCTCCCTCCTGGCACTTTCCATGTGGGAGATATAGCAGGATGTATATTGGTTTTGAGGACAACTCAATGGACAGTGTAGGGAGAAAAGTTCCTGGCTCCTTGAATGCCGTTCCTGGAGACACTGCGATCAATGTGGGAGATATGTCAAGATGTGTGTTGGTTTTGAGGACGGCTCTCTGGAG